>NC_088383.1:138020000-138285000 GCF_037993035.2 Macaca fascicularis | reverse complement strand
GCTTTTCCTGGCCGCGTGCATGGTGGGGACTTAAAGATTGCTGTGTCACGGAGCAGAACCACCTTCTCTCTCTCACCAGAGCCACTCTAGCTGCTCCCAAAGAAGGCATCTTTCACATGGTAGGAGGTTTTGCACAATGCTTAGTGAAACTCCCCCAGAAAAATGGTATTTCCAAATGTTTCAGAAACAAAAGTGAGAGTCCTGAAAAGGAAATTCTTTTTCTGGATTAGGCTTGGAAACCAGATCCAATGCATCCTTTATATGCAACACAGCTTTTAACCGCCATGAGTTCACATGGCTTCCCAGGGGCCAATGAAAACAAATGGAGGCCTCCAATAAAAGCTGTGTCGAATGGTGTTAATATTAAATACACTTAGGCGCATACCGATAATGAAATACTAAGGAAAACAGTTGCTTAAATACATATCCTTTCTATGAACAACAGCTGTGTAATTTCTTTAAAAAATACTCAATGCAATGCTTTGCTGATTTTCCAAGCATAGTATAAAGTGCAAGATCTTGCTCCCCACAAGGGGATGTAGAAATGTCGGTGACGTGTTGGAATTCCTATCATAGCTACAAGCTGGCAAAGCCTCCGAATGCCTGCCTGGTATGCACACGGGTAGAGCAAACATACTGTTTTTTGCTCCTTTTTTTTTTTTTGACAAATATTTGGGTTCCTTGTTTCTTGTGTGCATGACTGAAGGTGACTTGAGCTGATTCCATTTTTCTGCACAGGAGATGTGATCAAATGAGTGCTGTGTCTTGATGAATCCAGAGAGCAGCTGAAGCATGTTGGGCCAGCGTGGGGAAGAAGGAGAAGAAAGCAGGTGTTGCTCTGGCTTTGCTTCTTGAGGGTCTTGACATCTAAGTTTTAAGAGTGAGTTTTGTCTTCAATAAAATATAATTAATCATTGTAAAGCTCATCACATGTAGGCAACAGGTGAGAAGGTTTCTCCGAAGCAAGTTTCTCTTATCATCTGTTTCTAATGAAAACTGTGGAACCATCTGTGGGGGAAGGAGGAGGAGAAGCTTGAGTGAGTGCTTGGTAGTCTCTGAAAACTGAGCTCCTGGGGGAGCACTACGGTGGTTTGCAGAAAGACCTGAAATGTGATGAAAATGAGGGTGCCCAGCAATGCTGTGAAGGGCAACAGATGAATGCCATAGTCATACTCTACCCCAGCCTGAACATTTAAAATTGCTTTTCTGATGATATCTACATTGGTGATGCAGACTGCATGAGAACTTAATCCAACGGGACCTTGCCGGAGTCTGGCTGTTGGTTACTGACACCAAGAGTTCCCCAGAAGAGATAAGGAGGTGGGCCAGTGGCCTCAGAATTCCATGGAACAAACATCTCCTGGACTGGCAGCAGAAATGCCCTCCCCATCGCCCCCATGTCCTGTCATTATTCCTCTGCAGTCATTGGCCTATGAGCAGCTGCTGGCTTCAACGCTTTTGGGGTGAGTCTCAGAGCCGCAGGGCGAGTCCTGTGTGAGGAAGGCTTGTAGGAGCACTTTGCTCTCAGGCAGTGCTAGGAGGTGACCTTGTGTCTGCTGAGTTCCTGCAAAGTATTTCTGAGAGGTCTGATGATGAGCCAAAAGTTGGAGCATTCAAATATTCGAAATAAATGAAACATGGGTTTGGCTCACGTTTGTGGTGGAGGATATTTTATGACTGGATCTGTTCTTTCAGAAAATACATGCATTGGAGGTCCCTTTTGAATTGATCTATCTCGTGTGTGTGTGTGTGTGTGTGTGTCTTTTTAGAATTATGTATTACTGGGAATTGGTAAAAATTAATGTTTTGATTCTCTCATCAAATTAGTACACTTTGTCATAGCAATTAGTATTTTATTCAAGTCTACCAAAACCATAAGTTATTGAGACTTAAAAATACAACTATAGTGTCATGTTTGAAACTAAGCATTGACATTATAAACCAACTAGCTTCTAAGTGACGGAATTCTTATTTTCTCATTTAAAAATAAATCATCAAAAGAAGACATTCATACAGCCAACAGACACATGAAAAAATGCTCATCATCACTTGCCATCAGAGAAATGCAAATCAAAACCACAATGAGATACCATCTCACACCAGTTAGAATGGCAATCATTAAAAAATCAGGAAACAACAAGTGCTGGAGAGGATGTGGAGAAATAGGAACACTTTTACACTGTTGGTGGGACTGTAAACTAGTTCAACCACTGTGGAAGACAGTGTGGCGATTCCTCAAGGATCTAGAACTAGAAATATCATTTGACCCAGCCATCCCATTACTGGGTATATACTCAAAGGATTATAAGTCATGTTGCTATAAAGACACATGCACACGTATGTTTATTGCAGCACTATTCACAACAGCAAAGACTTGGAATCAACCCAAATGTCCATCAGTGACAGACTGGATTAAGAAAATGTGACACATATACACCATGGAATGCTATGCAGCCATAAAAAAGGATGAGTTCGTGTCCTTTGTAGGGACATGGATGCAGCTGGAAACCATCATTCTCAGCAAACTATCGCAAGAACAGAAAACCAAATACTGCATGTTCTCACTCATAGGTGGGAATTGAACAATGAGATCATTTGGACACAGGAAAGGGAACATCACACACCGGGGCCTATTGGGGGGAGTGGGGAGGGATAGCATTAGGAGATATACCTAATGTAAACGACGAGTTAATGGGTGCAGCACACCAACATGGCACATGTATACATATGTAACAAATCTGCATGTTGTGCACATGTACCCTAGAACTTAAAGTATAATAATAAAAAAAAATCATGACTACTGCTGTTTTAGGAAGCAAAAAGTCACTGGTATTTAAAGCACAGAATAGTTTTTTTAGGAAGGATAAACAGTTGAAACAAAGTATTTCACATGAAAATGTTCATAAGCAGCAGAAAACTTAGGAAAGTAAATGGGAAAACGTTAGGGACGATGCCAAACTGATCCCAGTGATCCAAGAAACATTCTTTTTTTTTTTATTATTATTATTTGAGATGGAGTCTCGCTCTGTTGCCCAGGCTGGAGTGCAGTGGCTGGATCTCAGCTCACTGCAAGCTCCGCCTCCCGGGTTTACGCCATTCTCCTGCCTCAGCCTCCCGAGTAGCTGGGACTACAGGCACCCGCCACCTCACCCGGCTAGTTTTTTGTATTTTTAGTAGAGACGGAGTTTCACCATGTTAGCCAGGATGGTCTCGATCTCCTGACCTCGTGATCCGCCCATCTCGGCCTCCCAAAGTGCTGGGATTACAGGCTTGAGCCACTGCGCCCGGCCAAGAAACATTCTTAAAAGAGCAAAATTCTTGGTTTCAAATAGATCATAAGGAAAAAAAAAACACAACTAAGAAAGATGATGAAAATCTATCCTAATCATTAAATATTCTTTGTCCACATCCCATTTAATAAATAGACACTATTTTAGTGAATGCATGTGCCATACTTCTTCTGTGTGTCCCATACTAGTGGATATTTAGAAACCTTTCAGTGTTTGTCTGCCATAAATAATGCTGCAATACACATCTGTGTATACAATTTGCTCACAGTTACTTCCTTAAGACAAATTTCTACATGTAAAATTGTTGGCTAATGATATAAACATTTCTGGGTCTTTGGTGTATTTGTCAATTTGCCTGTCATATCTGTTGGCACGCCTCATAAGAGGAGGAAATTAGCATTCTTTACCTCTGTCCTTCCTCTGCAATCCATTTCCTGTTGTTTTTATCATGAAATGTTTAGAACCAGTTTGTCATTAACTTTTTGGTGTTTTCACAATCTCATTGTTTTGTAAATACTATATTTCTATGATCATCCAGTTTCATTGTTTATCCCAGTATTTTTATAATTTGATTTCAGAATTTTTTGCTTCTGTATGTTGACTCACCTTTTAGTTGGCTAGAGAATGCCTTTGAATACAGTTTTCTCTAAGTTTTGCAAATAATACATTTTCTAATTGCTTGTACATTTGAGAAAATTTTCTCTGATTCTATCTAAGCATTTAAGAAAGACATTGAATTTTAGGAGTTCTTTATATGTTCTGGATATAAGTTCTTTATAAAATACGTGATTTGCAAATATTTTCTCTCAGTCATTGATTTGCCTTTTCATTTTGTTAATGGTAGCTGTAGAAGAGCAAATGTTTTAAATTTTGGTTAAATCTAATACATTATTATTTTATCTTTTTTGTGCTCTATTTATAACATTTTTGTCTACCTCAAGGTTTGATTAATTTTATATTTATGATTCATTTTTTGAGCTCATTTTGTACATGGCATTAAGAAAAGCCAGGAATTTGTTTTTTTCTATTTGGATATCTGTTTGTTCTTGGACAGTTGGTTGCAAAGACTATTCTTTTCTCCACTGAATTATCATTGCCCCTTTGTGGAAAACGGGACATAGTATGGGTCTGTTTCTGTACTCTAAATTTTGTTCCACTGTACATATGACTATCCTATCTTAGTACTCCAACAACTTCTTTACTGTAGCTTTATAGAAGTCTTGATATCAGACAGTGTAAATCCTCTTTTTTTCTTTTAAAAACTGATTTTAGACAGCCTATATCTTTTGCATTTTCAAACACATTTTAGAATCGGCTTGTCCATTTCTACAAAAAATAACCTGCTGAGATTTTAATTGATACTGCATTGAATTTATAGATTAAGTTGCAGGAAACTGTCATTTTAACAATGAGTCTTCCAATCCCTGAACATGGTACACCTCTCCATTTATTTAGGTCTTATTTATCTCACCAGTAATACAGAGTTTTCACTGAACATGTCTTGCACCTATTTGGTTAAATTTATTTCTACATATTTTGTGTCTTTTGATGCTATTGTATTTTAAAATTTATATTTTACTTGTTCATTAAAACAATTAAAGTATATAGAAATATATATAGACAATATATAATACATAGTACAGTGATATATAGTATACATATCATATAGTATATATACTGTATATTTTTGACATTATATTACATATTATGATATTTAAATATTATTAATTTTAATATAATCCAAACTTTTCTTTAACATTTAGTGTTTTTTATATCTTTTTAAGAAATATCTTTCTATCATAAAATCATAAAGATATTCTTCTATTCTATGTCTGAGAAGCTTTATTGTTTTACCTTTTGTATTTAGATCTACAGGCTATCAATATTTTTTTTCTCTACTGTGTGAGGTATGAAATACGTTGGAATTTATTTTTTTCCATACAGATATACAAGTGATGTAGCATCATCTGTTGAATTGACCACCATTCTCATGTCACCTTCGTGTTATCTCTGTCATAAAACTAGTGACTACAAATAGGTGGGTCTATTTCTGCCCTCTCTATTCTGTTGATCGATTTGTTCTCCATGTGCCAGTACCACACTATATTAAGTAAGGTGGCTTATGGAAAGTCTTGATGGGTGGTAGGATACAAATACCAGCTTTGTTTTTTTCTACAGTACAGTCTTGGCTCTCCTTGCCTTTTGTCTTTCCATATACATATCAGAATCAGCTTATCAGTTTCACACAAGAGTTGAGAGTTAGGATTTTGATTGGGAATACATTGAATCTTTAGATTAATTTAGTAAAAACTGATAACTTTATAAAATTGATTATATATCAATTTTTAAAGTTAAAATATATCAACTTTATAAAATTAATCCAAATTAATAGGTCTTTCAAAATTTTTCTCAATTATGGTTTATAATTTTCAGTGCAGAAATCTTGTACATTTTGTTAGATTTATTCCTTAATATTTACTGATGCTACTGTAAGTAGTATCTTTTAAAAATTTTATTTTATAATTGATTTATAAGAATATTGAAATGCATTTGATTTTTGCTGGTTGAAGCAGGTGAAACGGCCAATATTTAACTCCAAAATGGCAACTTTATATGACTCTATATTGGCCTGACTCAATCCACTATTAATACTTAATTTGTCTATAGATTCCTTTGGATTATGTAAGTGCAAAACCATGTTGTGAGAGAGTAACAGTTTTATATTTTCCTCTTCAATTATTATGTTCAATTTTTCTTCATGGCTTATTGCTCTGACTAGGATTTCCAGTACAATGTTGAATACAAGTAGGGATAGTACCATCTTTGTTGACGATCACAGTTGGAAAAACATATTTGACTCATGGAGATTTATTTTATTTTGGGGGTTATAGTCAAATACTATTTCTATTTATTTGTTGCTAAAGTTGCTCCAAGTTCGGCTATTGAGAGTTTTTCTGGTTTGACCTCTGCGTCCTTTCAATAGGACCTATTCCCTTCCCCCTGCCTCCCCTTGAGTACTTCTTTGCTTTTTGGCAGCACAAAGTGCTCCAGGCTCATCTTGGACTTTCCCAGCTCAAGCCCTGTAATCAACTACTTCTCCAAGGGGTCCTGGTTCCCTTTATTGGGAAAATGATATTTAGAAACCAAGATCTGGTTGATAGGTGTGCTCATTGCTTTTGGAGTCTCACTACTTGTAGCACATCTCAGTGATTAGATGGGGAAACATATGCTTGTATACTAAATCATGCAGGTACATGGGTCTATTTAGTTTTACATTTATTTATCTGTATATTAAAAAAAAACCTCTTAAGTCCATATTGATACCTCTGAATCCAATCCAACACCACTATGCTCATTCTTGTCTTCCTCCTCACCTTATTTGTAGCATCTTTCTCTGACAGTAAGAAACCTGGATCTCATTATCTATCATTCCTTTTTCATTCAACTCTGGTATATTCAAAAATAGTTTCAAGACTTTCAACCATACCCTTGTGAGAAAGTTATTTATCAGCTGGAGTGCAGGATTTGCATACAATTCTTTTTCATCTTTAGTTTTATAGTATTTGGTCCAAACACTGTTTTCCAAAGTTACCTGGGTCAGCACCTTTCTCCCCCAGCCCCTTGAATGTGGTGGTTTCATTCCCTTGTAATACAGTAAGACTCATTTTTTATCTTTGTCTGCATTTCATGATTTTAGGATCTTTTCCACATCCTAGTTGACTGAAAAAATTTGCTTTTTGTAGCACAAAGGTCTTTGGGTTTTGACAAATGCATAGAATTTTATGTCCACCATGGTCATCTCACCTTGAACCTTCCCTGGCTGCCCTTTTACAGATAACTTCTCTCCTCAATCATACACTCGGCAACCACTAATCAGTTTCTCCCTTATAGCTTTGCTTTTTCTAGACCATCAAATAGATGGAATCATCAAATAGATAGCCTTTTGGGTCTGCTTCTTTACTTAGTTGAATGTATTTATGTTTTATCCATATTATTGTGGGAATCAATAGTTCATGCATTTTATTGTGGAGTAGTATTCCATTACATGGATGTATTATAGTTTGTTTTAGCCATTCACCAGCAGAAGGATACAACAGGGTTGTTGCCAACTTTAGGTTAATATATATAACACAGCTGTAAACATGTATAAGGTTTTGTGTGAACATTAACTTTGATTTCTCTTCAGTAGGTACCAAGGAGTGACATTGCTTGAGTTATGTAGTAGGTATATCTTTTACTTTGTAAGAAACTGACAAACTGTTTTCCAAAGTGGCTACACCACTTTGCATTCCCAAAAATGTAAGAGAATCACAGTTGCTCTGTATTCTCTACAACACTTGGCATTGTAAGTTTTAAAAAATTTTTTAGATATTCTAATATGTGTGTAGTAATATTGTGATTTTACTCTCATTGATACTATGATTTTAATGTGCATTTCCTATTGATGAATGATGTTGAGCATCTTATTACATGGTTGTTTGCAACATTCTGTCTTCTTTGGTAAAATCCCAGCACTTTGAAGGCCAAGGGAGCTGGATTTCTTGAGCTCAGGAGTTCAAGACCAGCCTGGACAACATGTTGAAACTCTGCTTCTACAAAAATAAAAAAGATACATAAAATTAGCCAGATGTAGTGGCATGCACTTGTGGTCTCAGCTACCTGGGAGGCTGAGGTGGGAGGATGGCTTGAGCCCAGGAGGTGGAGGGTGTGGTGAGATGAGATCATGCCACTGGATTCCAACCTGGGCAACAGAGCCAGACATTGTCTCAGAAAAAAAAAAAAAAAAAAAAAAAAAGAGTTCAGATCTTTGGCTTATTTTTTAAACTGGTTTGTTTCTTTACTTATTGTTGAATTTTGAGAGTCCTTTGTCAGATTTGTGATTTGCAAATAAGTCCTCTTCATCCATGGTTTCTCCCCTCATTCTTTTAATAATGTCTCTCACAGCAGGATTTTTTGCTAAATAGATTTTGACAATTGAATTGTATTTTTAAATATGGAAAGGCAAAGCAACTTGAATGGTCAAAACAATTTTGATTGATTTCAAGGTTTGGTATAATCAAGACAGTGTAGTATTGGCAAAAAGATTGATACATAGAGCAACAAAACAAAACGCAGAGACCAGAAATAAGGCCTTACGAATAGTCAACTGATTTTTGACAGAGTTGCAAGGATAATTCAGGAAAAAGAATAATCTTTTTAAAAAATAGCACTGAAATATCTACAAATAATCCTGCTGGGAATTGGATTAACACTGCATTGAATCTACAGGTTAAGTGGGGGAGAACTGGTATCTGAACAATATTGAGTTTGCCAATCCTTAAACATGGTATACATCTTTCGGTTAATTTAGGTCTTTTTTGTATCTATTTATGTACAATCTATCTATTGTCTATCTATGTAATCTATAATATACCCATCTAATCCTTATCAAAAAGTACACATTTACACCGTTACATCCCATTTCAATGCAACATCACAGAGTTCTTCGTTTTCTCCGTTTCCACATTTGTAACTCTTCTCCAGCCCTGGGAGAACCTGGCTTTTGTTACCCTTAACATGTTTCTTCATTTGTTCAAAGCCCAGCGGGCCTCTCATCCCTGCCACTATGGCCTCCCCTGCGTGGGTGCCCTCTTTAGCCTGCCTGTGCTCCTCTAGTTTTCAGACATCCCTCTTCAGTCCTCTGCAGGACCCCGCTGGCACCTGCTATAGGGGACTTCCTTTCTGTACCTATGAATGCAGGAGTAAATTGTTCAGGGAGGTGAGAGGGAGCAGAGGCTGAAGCACATTCTTCGATTTTTGAATGTTAAAAACCCATGCATTCTTGTAATAAACCCTGCTTGGGCTTCAGGCCTTTTCCTTTGACATTTTGCTGGATTATTTCTACTGGTGTTTTGTTTGGTATTTTCATGTCTGTGCTCATAGGCCAGTAATTTTCCTCTGTTATAATTTATTTTCTTGTTAGATTTTGACATCATGGTTAAAGTGGTCTCATGAGTGGTGAAGTATTTTATCTTTTTTAGCCTCTTGAAAAGTTTCTGTAAGATTGATATCATTTTACCAAACAAAATTTAAAATAATTCATTAATGAAACCATCTGGGCATAGAGATTTTTTGATGGGTGAGTTGTGGAGAATTTAAATTACAAATGAAATTCCTTTAATAAATATGGAATTATTTACATTTTTATTTCTTCTTTTATCAGTTTTCTAAGTTGAGTTTTTGTAGGGGTTTTTCTATTTCATAATTTCCAAGTTCATATGCATAAAATTATAATATCCTCTAGTTTTTTAATATCTGTAGATTTTGTGGTGATATTCCATCTTGATGTCTCCATATTGATAATCTCTGCTTTCCTCCTTTCTCTCTTTTCTGAAATATTCCTTTTAATGTGCTGTCAATTTATTTAATTTTTTAAAAAAGAACTACTTTTGGCTTTAAATATTTTTCTTTTTCTCATTTGTTTTACATTTTGAAAAGTTTTTCTTAATTTCTTTTCTTTTACTTGAGTTTAATTTACTTTTTTTTCTAACTTTGTAATTTGGATATTTCAATCATTTATTTTAAACCTCTTTATCTCCTAACATAAGCATTTAAGGGTATTAATTTCCCTCTATACAATGCTTTAGTTGCATCCCATAAATTATGTTATGTTTTTGCTATTGGTCAATACAAAATATTTTTTAATTTCCATTATAATTTATTCTTTGACCCATGACTTATTTAGAAGTGTATTGATGAAATTCCAAATGTTTTGAGGATTTTCTAGTTAGATGTTTTTGTTATTTATTTCTAGGTCGTTTCTTTCACAGTTAGAGAATATATGCTAATGAATTCAGTCCCTGTAATATTGTAAATGTTGAGACTTCCTTTATGTTCCAGGATATGGCCAATCACTTACCCTCTTATATTTGTTTCCTTTCCTGGAATATTAGTTATTGAACATTGGATCTTTATTCTCTTTTGCTTAAACCTATAGTTTTCTCTCTAATTCTTTTGGCAATCTTCATCCTTTTCCTCTTTTTCTTGTATAGTTTCTCTAATTTATCCTCCATGATATTGATTGACTATTGTGCATTTTTTACAGCTTTTAAAGTACATAGAAATTGGGCTACTGAATTATTAATTAATATTACTTTATTCTCCTATCTAGCTCCTTTTCCATTTCTCTATGCTCCTTTCATTCTTAGCCTGTTATCTTATCTTATTTATATTTGCATATTAAAAACATGGATGGTTTTACCATACTCACTTTTCATACACAGTTTACCCATAAACAACATGGATTTGAACTGTGTGGGTCCTATTATATGTGAATTGTTTTCTGTCTCTGCTGTCCCTGAGACACAAGACCTACCCCTCCTCCTCCTCCCCCTCCTCAGCCTATTCAATGTGAAGACAATGATGATCAAGGCCTTTATAATAATCCACTGCCAGTTAAAGAATAGTAAATATATTTTCTCTTCCTTATGATTTTCTTAGTAACATTTTCTTTTTTCTAGCTTACTTTATTGTAAGAATACAGTGTACAATACAGGATATAATCAGCTGTTTACATTATTGGCAGGGCTTCTGGTCAACTGTGGTTAGGTTTTTGGAAAGTCGAAAGCTACAGGGGATTTTGACTGTGTGGGTGTCGGAGCCTCGAGCCTCCACATTGTTCAAGTGTCAACTGTACTCTATTCTGCATTCAAAGAAACAACAACCTCTTGGTCATTTAGAACTATCTGCAAATATAGAATATATGTGAAAGTGCCACAGATAGGAAAGCACTATGTAATTTTAAGATACTATTATTAGTAATAATGGTGCTCTGCCACAAATACTTCTCTTGAAAACCTGCAGAATCATGGGAAACTAGCAAAGACACGAAAGCTACAGTGATAGATTGCCCAAGATTTTCTCAGAGGCACAAGTGTGTCTTATAATAGTTCATATTTTTATACATATTTGGAATTTAAACAGAGAAACAGAGAGGATTTGGGAACTACAAATTTTCCCCTCAAATTTTCTCATTTTTTTCTTTTAAAATATCATGTCAATTATTATGTTACAAACAAAATTAGGTTGCAAATAAGTAACTAAGAACCCTAGTCATACCGTGTGCAATTGTCTTTCTGCCTTTTTCCATATATTATCTAAAATTCTGTGTTTAAGTCTGTGTTTTATATTTTCTCAATTAATTTTATTTCAATGAAATATAGGTCCTGCTTGTTGGATCTTAGCAAGAAGTAGTGCTAGGTCACTCCTGGAGTGAAGCGTAGTACGTTTATGTTTCTTCTGAAGGAAGCCCTGCTTTTCCTCTTTGTTATTGTACTTTCGTGGAGAAATGACTGACAATTACATAGCTAATTAATGGATGGCCAGTTATAGGCTGTAGCCAGTAAGATGTCATTATTTCTGAATAGTAGATGCACGCTCGTGCTCCGAAAGTAGGATTCATATCCGTTAGGCATGCCTAACAGTGATTTCAGCAAGAAAGACATTGATCTTTCAAACAGGAAGTACTGAAGGAGGGAGTTCCACATTTGCTGTATTAGCCCAGTGATGCTTTCTTCTGCTCTCCAGTCTCAGTGCATTGCCTTCTTGACATTACTTAATGATCTTGTGGTTGTTGGGTGGCTGCTGCATGTTCTGGAACTCCTGATTCCAAGTGGGAGGAACAGGGAGGGAGCCATCCCAGCAATATACCTGGTGCTATTGTTAGAAAAGAAAATCTTTCTCAGAGCCTCCTCCCAATCCCTGCAGGAAACTTCCTCCTACATCTCCTGGCCAGCTGGGCCACCAGACACACCTGGTTGCAAGAGGGAAGTTAGTTGTTGGCCTGATAGCTCTGTTCATTAGGGCACCACACTAATGGTGGTAAGCTCCTGCTTTCTATGACTGGCTGGGACACTTCCTTGTCCAGGTAAACAGCAGGACATGGTCTACCTCATCGTGTCATCTAATGAAAAGTCGAAGCTCTCACCTTTAGCCAAAATCTACCTTCTTGAAAATGCGTGCATCAGGTACACTGTGCTCCAGGTGATGAGGAGGGTTCTGCCCTTGGTTCCCGAGGTGTTTCTCCAGAGCTTGCCTTATACACCCTCTGTTATAGCTCCTGCGAGGCAGAGCCCACAGCCTCAGGCTACGGCACTACAGAGTCTGTGCTCTCAACCATCACTCTGCACTGCCTTGCAGGTAAGAGTGGAGGTAGAGAAGGAAGGAATGCGGGCTGTGCTACCACTAGCCACCACCTTCCCCCAAGGGATGGTAACTGCAAGGACGCTGAGCAGGAATCAGTGGGCTTGGGCGGCTCAACATTTGAACCCTAGTAGATATGTCGGGAGGCCCTTTTCCACTGAGAGCATTTCAAACATTGAATTGCCTTTCTCTTATTTCAGTACACGGTATTATAGAAAACTCTCCTTTCCGTTTTCCCCTCAAATTTTCTCATTTTTTTCTTTTAAAATATCATGTCAATTATTATGTTACAAACAAAATTAGGTTGCAAATAAGTAACTAAGAACCCTAGTCATACCGTGTGCAATTGTCTTTCTGCCTTTTTCCATATATTATCTAAAATTCTGTGTTTAAGTCTGTGTTTTATATTTTCTCAATTAATTTTACTTCAATGAAATTATGTCAGTTAGTAAGATTACAAGCAAAATTAGGTTGTAAACGAATGGACACAGGTCCTTGTCATCTCCTGTGCATGGTTGGTGGGGGAAGGATGGGATAAAGATTTGCCATTTCTTTCGTTTTTTGAGACAGAGTCTTACTCTGTTGCCCAGGCTGGAGTGCAGTGGTACGATCCCAGCTCACTGCAACCTCTTTCTCCCAGGTTCAAGTGATTCTCCTGCCTCAGCCTCCCGAGTAGCTGGGATTATAGGTGCGTGCCACCACACCCAGCTAGTTTTTGCATTTTTGGTAGACAGAGTTTCACCATGTTGGCCAGGCTGGTCTCCAACTCCTGACTTCAGGTGATCCACCTACCTTGGCCTCTGCTGGGATTACAGGCATGAGCCACAGCACTTGGTCGAGATCTACCATTTCTTATCTGTGTCTGTGTTCCCAGCATCAAATTCTAGCCTGCTCATGGTGGCTGCCCAGTAAATATGTTCAGGTACTTCTGTGGCTGGGCAGGTTGATAAAAATTGGCAGGAGCACCGGCACTGCTATTGTCCCTGAATTCATTTTCTAGGCTTCCTAGAAGTAGGAACTACTGAAAGGGACCACATGCAGTATGGCAAGCTTGTGTTATTCGCTTAAACAAGAACCGTCATGAAGGCAAACATTCTTTACTCTTAGAACGAAATACCTAGGTTTAGCTTGGTACTTCACTGAATGTTTTAGCACAGGGTACTAACACATTTTTGAGTTCGGGAATTGGTGAGAAGAGCTGGGTAAAGAAGGACCTAAACTTTTTGCTTCCCAATATGTGCAGTCAAATCAGTAGCCTCGGCACTGGACAAATTCCAGAGGAAGGTCTCCTCATGAGGACAGAGGCTTCTGATGAGGGAGTGACATCCTGGGATTCCCAGCCATCCATCTAAAGTCATGGCTGAGGGCTGAATGTGAAGCTTTATTGCTTGGCCAGTGACCAGTGATTGTTGCATATACAGAGGGAAAGTTGAGATGATGTGACACCTCCCAGAATGAATGGAGTGAGATGCCCTGAGGCTAACCCTGGTTAAGATGGGAGCCCTTGGGTTTCTCCAGCCCATTCCCTAGTTACCTATTTTAACTCTGTCTCTGGTCCCTTTCTCTCAATCAATTGTTCAAATGAAGATTTTGCTCAATTCATTGTCTTAAAATACTGAAATGCTTTAAAATACAACATCTTTCCAATGTGATTTATTGTAGTGGAAGATAGAGTAAAAGACTTCACATTTTTCAGGAGTTAAAGGAGTGACTATCTAATGGTGGAATCTCAGGTGGGTAAAGTAGAGATTTGGGGGTCATTACTCAATTTCAAACAGAAAGATGTTTAGTTCACTGAGAAACATCCCTTGAAAAAAAGAGCCTGAGCTAAGTACTTTCTTGCATGAAATATGGATATATAGTTATCTTATCAGCAGTCCAGGTCCTTATTCTGGTGCCCAGGAGTCTGGGCCCCTGAGCTGCTGCAATGCTAGTCGCCCTGGGAACAGTAATTTCTGGTGGTTGTCTTAGCTTGCGTGTGAGCTAAGCTTGGAATGAACTCTCTGTGTCAGAAAAAGAGACACTGGATTCCAATATGAATGTCATATTTCTGGTCCGGCTAGATCCTGTGAGAAACCATACTTTTTCCCTTAGGTATTCCTCAGGAACAAGTGCAGTGCTTGGCACAGAGCAGATGCTAAAACCTCTGTATCCCACCCCTGGATATTATAATTAACATTTGTTCTTCTGACAGTTCTCTTTTTCCCTTGTCTTGTTATTAAAGGAACAACTCTGGTTGTATTTCCTTCCTTCCTTCCTTCCTTCCTTCCTTCCTTCCTTCCTTCCTTCCTTCCTTCCTTCCTTCCTTCCTTCTTTCCTTCCTTCCTTCCTTCCTTCCTTCCTTCCTTCCTTCCTTCCTTCCTTCCTTCCTTCCTTCCTTCCTTCCTTCCTTCCTTCCTTCCTCTCACTCATTTGTTCAATTCATTAATACATTTGTGACCAGATTGGTCCTGGGGCTAACTCTCAGGTTTGCTTTTTACTGATTGTGCATGCTTTGGCAATAATAGCTAATAAGAATCCTAACTACCTTTAAAGCAATAATTACGTTCAAGGCAGTGAGTTAAGTACTAAGCTTGGTTTTTTATTTGTAAATGAAGACACCAATAACTACTTCACAGGATAAAATGATATATGTCAAGTGCTCGGCACAGAACTTGATAAAAGGAAAGCGTTTAATAAAAGGTAGTCATTACCTTGATGAAGATCTAGTGTGCTCTTGGCTAGGTACCATACTAGGAACCACTGCCAAACAGAACTGTGAGTAGTTGACCTGTATCAGCGGTTCTGAATTGGAAGAATCAAGTCCTTTATATCCAGTACTATTGAAATCTTATTCAGAAACATGTTAAGAAGCTCTGACGCACTAGATTTTTCCTAGGCTTTTGCCAGTGAGTTACCCACACCCCACTTTGAGATGAGAAATATAATTGAACTTAGTATTTGGCTGTGGCCACTGTAGGGATTTCTAAGGTATTGAGAAGGTGGTCTATCAGGAACTATCAGTACCAAATATTCATTTGAACTCTTTTTTCTTTCAGCTTCATTGAAGAATAATTGGTAAATAACAATTGTGTACATTTAAGGTGTACAAGCAGATGTTTTGGTATATTTAATATGTACACATTGTGAAATAATCACATCCACCAAGCTAATTAACATATCCATCACCTCACATAGTTACAATTTTTTCCAATGATGAGAACATTTAAGATCTACCCTCTCAGCAAATGTCAAGTATATAACAGTATTGCTGACTATAGTTCCCATGAGTCCATTAAATCTCCATAACTTATTCATCCTACAACTGAAAGTCTGTGCTCTTGACCAACATCTCTGCATTTCCCCCACCCCCTGACCTGTCTTGTAACCAACCACCCTTCTACTCTCTATTTCTATGAGTTTGGATTTTTAGGTTCCATAAATAGGTGAGATCATACGGCATTTGTCTTTCTGTGTCTGGTTTATTTCACTTAACCTAATGTCCTCCAGGCTCATCCGTGTTGTTGCAAAGGGCAGGATTTCCTACTTTTCAAGGCTTAGTAATATCCCATTGTGTACATACACATCACATTTTCCTTATCTATTCATCTGTCAACTGACATTTAGGTTGTCTCTGTATCTTGGCTATTGTGAATGACGCTGCAATGAACATGGGAGTGTGGATATGCCAATGTGGTACTGATTTCACTTCCTTTGGGTACACACCCAGAAGAGGGATTGCTGGGTCATACGGTTTTTTTGAGGAACTTCTGCACTGTTTTATGGCTGTACTAGTCTACATTCCCACCAATGGTGTGCAAGGGCAGCCTTCACTCTATATCCTTGCCAACACTTGTTATGTTTCAGCGCTTCGAGAATGGTCATTTTAACAGGTGTGAGACAATATCTCTGATACTTTCTTAATTTGGTATGAGATAAAGGAAACACTGAAACCCATTTTGGGACAGTGGAGGGCAAGTGCTCACCCGACATTACTATGCTCAAGGTTCCTCTGCCTTCTGATCACACCCTTGCTTTTCTCAGTGCTTATTACTAATGCTTTCTTGTTGAGTGGAATCTGAGATGGACCCCTCTATGATCCGTCTTCAAGCTCACACCAGATAGTGAGCATAGAACCCAACAGACGGATTGTTTCAGCCCTTACCCCCCTTCCTTCCTTCCCCTTCTTGTATTTCCCAGTATCTACTGTTCCCATGACAGATAAATTCATACTCTAAACTCCAGAATCATGCAATATACCTACGTAACAAACCCACACATGCAGTCCTGATTCTAAAATAAAAATTGAAAAGAATAAAAAGCAAACCTAAATGTTCATCAACACCACGAATAAGTGGCTAAAGAAAATGTGGTATATCTACACAATAGAATGCTATTCAGCCTTAAAAGAGAATGAAATCCTGTCATTTGGGACAACATGGATAAACCTGGAGGACATTATGTTAAGTGAAATAAGCCAGTCACAGAAGGACAAATACTGCATGATTTTACTTATATGCCGAGCATAAAAAAGTTGAACTCTTAGAAGCAGAGAGTAGAATGGTGATTACCTGGGGGTGTTGGGGAACTGTTGGTCAAAAACCATAAAATTTCAATCAGACAGGAGAAATAAGTTTAATATATCTATTGTACATCATTATGACTACATTTAATAATATATTGTTTATTTAAAAATTACTGAAAGTAGGTTTCATGTGTTCTAATCACAAAAATATAAGTATGTGAGATAACGCATATGTTAAATAGCTTGATTTAGCCATTCCACAATGTATGCATATATCAAAATACAAATACATTTTGCATACCATAAATATATAAAATATTTACTTGTCACTTAAAATAAATTAATAAAAGATTAGGAAGAAAAAACACAGAATCACACCAAATAATACACAAAGATGGGAAGAAAATTATAAGATGTTTACGAAATAAAGGGCGACTAAATCAATGATGCTCAGAATATTTTGTCATTATCATCTGTTATCTTGTCATTATATTGTTTTGTCATTATTTTCCATTATCTTGTGTGATTGCTCTGGTCTTTAGGTTCTGAATGGTCTGGAGTGCTTCTGAATTATGTGGGAATACCATGATGCTTTTGTAGACTGATGTAGTCATATGTTTGGTTTCCACCAGTCCCCATCTGTGGTCTGACTTTCTGCAGCAACGTTTCTGCCAAATAGCAACATCATGATTAAGGACATGGCCTCTGGAGCCATCTGGCTGTGTGGCCTCCAGCTGCGTGACTTTAGGAAGGTTGTGTGGCTTCTATGTGCTCCGTTTGTCTCATCTGTAAAATGGGGACAACAAGGGTCTCTGTCTCATACGCTTTATGGAAATGAAATCACTCATATTTATAAGGAAACTAAAGACAGTGCTCAAGAAATACAACGCAAGCCCAACTTTCACAGGAACACTCCCATGGGCAAACCCCTGCTTTCTTGAAAGAGGACATCTTTCAGGCCAGAAATTTCTCTTTGGTACTCAACAGAAGGGTCTTTCCTTTTGTTTCTCCCCATTGGCCCTGGCTCTATCCTAAGAGGCCACAGATCAAATGTAGTTGGTCTTCCCTATGCCAACCCTTAATTCGTAAAAAGATCAAATGAATATGAAGCTAGTTACTTCTCTTGGAACTGTCTGGGTCACCTTCTGAAATTCCTTCAGTTCTTGTCTGTCTCCAAGTGCAGTGCCTGGATGGCACCCTTGTTCATAGGAGCAGAGCTGAGTGCAGCCTCCCACATCCCGCCCTTTGGAGTTCCTTAACGGATCCTTACAGGACTTTGCAGCAATATGTAGTTTTTGTTTTGGTTTTTGCACCTCAGTGGGATTTACATTTAACTTTTATCATCCGTCTCATTGGGTGTTCTCTTTCTTTAGATTTAGAAGGCCTGTGTGCAATTGGGACAAGGCAAATACTTTACCATCAAATAATTCAAAGATGTTTTCTCACACTCAACACTTGTGAGATAACTTATCACTTAAATCCTGAGAGTCATCATCAGATTTTCCCTTTGTCCTCTATTCCAATCTTAAATTTTACATACTGATAAAAAAATCCGAAGTATTATTTAAAATGGTTTAATTTGCTTAAGTTTATCATTCTTAACTTCTTTAATAATTACATGCTTACATATATTTATAATTATTTTATGTACATATGTATATATAATGTCTTATTTATATAAGTACATATAATAAAATATATTACTATGTGTGTTCACATATAAAATAATTACATATGTATAACTGATTACTGAAATAAAGTGCAAATTACATTATTTATGTTAAGGTATAGTTCAGCTTGTCTGTCATGAGCTTCTTGATGAAGAAGTAGATAGACACATCTCTCTCCGGTCCTGTCTTGCTAGAGTGTCATGGGTCCATTCCTCCTGTTCCATGTTACTGCTTCCATCCTCCTTAGGGTCCTCATTAATTCCTTCCTAATAGTCGTCAGCTCACATGCCCCCTCTTTCATGACTCTGTCCCCTGTGGTCCAGATGGAATTAATCTCTCTGGGCTTTGAATCTGATATTTTGTGTGCCTATTGTATTAGGTTTCTTCTTCTGCTTTGTTATAGTTATTGCCATCTGTTCCCCCAAGTTGGGTGGTAAGATTCTTGGAGGTGGGAACAATGTATCCTTGTTCTGTCGAGTCCCCACCTTGTCACCCCAGCACCTGGCACTATGCCTGCTCAGTGAAGGAAAAGTTGAAGAGCCCAGCCCCTCCTTTCAGGTGTCAGTGGAGTTTCATCAATAGGCCACCTGAGCCACTCAGAAGTCAACTGACCTGCACCTTGCAGAGTTCACAAGTAGCAGGGAATTAAAGGTTTATCATTTACCTTCTATTTGTACATCTTAGGATAATTTTCCAATATCAAGACTTTTTGACCTCCAGATGTCCTGGTTGCTGCCATACAGACCTACTGCTTGTGTACCTGGTAAAAAAGTGTTACGTGTCTTGGTGTTGAACTTCTCATCCACAATAATTCACTAAGACACAATGACACAATCACTCATGGACCCAATGCAAATGACAGCTCCTCAGGAACAGACTCACCAGTTGTAGCTGAAGGTACTGTGGACTTGGTGATTATTAACTGATGTTTGACATACTTGAAAAATAAGAAGCTCCCAATTTGTACTCCCTTCAACCACTGAGGCTGGGATTTCATTATTTCGGGCTGCTTCTCTGAAAGGCGATTTTTGGACCGTCACTCTAGTCACATGGATTTTCTCATTAGTAAACGATTGCCATCAGCCCTTCTCAGAGGACCCATTTCCGTGTCTGCTCTGCTCTTTTCTTTCTCCTGATGTCTTTGATCATGGCACGTGCCATCTGTCCTGGGAGGTACAGACATTCTAATAGTTCAGACCACAGTGTGTGTGGCTGGGCGAGGGCCATGTAGACCCCAAGGGCCCAGCTGCGTGTGCAGCTATCTTCTCCATGATGAGCTTTCACAGATGAGTGGTGGATCTGGAAGTTGCAGTAATGACTCATCTTGGTTAAGTCTGTTTTGGCTCCAGTCCTCTTTGCTTTGGTCCATGTTATCTGTAGCTTTAGAACTCCCACTAAAAGAGCAGAATTATCTAAATTTCCATTTGACATTTTCCTTTACAATTGTTTTGACATCTCCATTTAGAAATTTCTTTTCTTGTTAAAGCTAGATTGGAAAAGTGAATTTCTAGACAAGTCTTGCCTGTCTCAAAGCCTGAGGGTTGGTGCTCAACTTGTTTAATTGGAGAGCATCTAATCCAGTTACTGTCCATCAGGAAGGGCAACCCAATGCTTTCTGAGTCCCACAGGCCTCTTTCCCAGGCCGACTCTGGCTTCTGTCTTCTTTCCTCTGACTTTTGGGGAAGACCAGACAAGGCCAGCATGCCTGAGTTGCACTTGATTCTAAACTCACACTTCCCTGCATGGCTCTGGGAAAACTTCTGTTGTGTGGTGAGCACTGGTGGGCAGGCAGCTCAGAAACTTCCCGGCGTCTCCACATCATGAAGAAAATGAATCAACATGCTTCTGTTCTGGTTATAGACACTTTGGTTCCAGTTGCTAAATAGTCAACAGTATTGCCAGTTCTAATTTTCTTCCAGTGAATCCTAAGACTTGCCGATATCACCCAGGCACCCGGTTTACTCTCTCTATTGCATAGTTTGTAGTCTGTTTTGCTTGATTTTAATCCTCTGTTAAGATATAATTTCATTCTCCTAAAAAGCTAGATTTTTGTAAATACACACATTACCATAATAAATATTTAAATAGGGAAAGGAAGTTATGGGCTAGATTTGGGCTCATAGTAACAACATTATTTTTTTCCTAAAGAAATACAACAATAAAATGAATTTTTATTACTGCAAGCATATTTAGACAAAGCAAAGGTAAACACTTCCTTATTTCTTTTTACTCTTAACATGCTGAAGCTTCCACGTTTCCACTAGAAGCCGACCTTGCCACCAGCAAGCACAATATGCAGCTTTAACAATTTCAGAATCCTTAACATTCTTCAAGGGACCAAGCCTTTCAGAAGAAATGGCTGTGTGTTCTTGTGCCTCCAAAAGGTTTTTGTTGCTTGCCTGCTGATCTTTGTTTTTCAGGTAAGCTCTATAATAAATTGCACTCCTTAATTAATAATATTGCGAGTTCATGTAATACATGCAATTGCTTTATGTGCTTAATCTTCACAGGAATTGTGTGTGATAGGCACTCTGGTATTTTCCTCATTCTATAGATGAGGGAAGTTGGCATAACTGACTTGCCCAACATCAAGCAGCAGAGGCAAGGCCTGAGCCTCCAACCCTTTCCCCACCTTCCCCACATTAGGCCACATGATACTCAGACTTGTGCAGTAGGCTTGACTCCACTTATGTATCAGGATGCTGTATACCGTGAAGCGCGTGCAGTATCTATGCATGGCTGCGGATGTTGTGATGATCAGGTCTGAGAAACGTTTTGCTGAATTATAAACTGGCTTTAAAAGTTTTAAACACCTTTGCCATTTGTACTACTTATCACTGGAATGTATAAGTCAATTCCAATTGTTTTGAATCTTTTTTTTTACTTTTATTTTTCCTTTAATTAAAAATGTTTTTATTCTCATTGTGTGTAATCAAATCATTTACAAATATTTTACTATGGAAAATTTCAAACACATACAAAGCAAGCAGAATGGTGACATGGACCTTGACACACCATCTCCCAGCTTCAGTGATGATGAGCCTTCTGCCGTTCTTGTCCCCCCCATACCTCTGGTCACTGCCTCACTCCACTGTTATCGTTATTTACAGCTCTTTTTAAAGTGACACTTACGCACATTGAAATGCACACATTTTAACTGTACAGTTTTGACAGATTTATCCATCTGTGTCATCACCTGACACAATATTGAATATTTCGGTCTCTTCCCTCCCAGTGAATTCCTGCACAGTCACCACCCCCATCCCTGCCCAAGTCACCACCCTTTTGGCTTCCATCTTGGATTCGTTTTGCCTGTTCTAGAACTTGCCGTAAATGGTATCACATAGTGTGTGTGCTTTTGTGTCTTGCTTTACTCACTCAGTAGTGTATCTGTGAGATTTATCCACATCGCAGGGATCAGTAGCCCATTTTTGTCTACTGTTGCTCAGTATTCTATACCACAGATTATCGATTCTGTCAGTGATAGACAATGGGTGTTTCCAGCTTTCATTCATTGTGAATAAAGTTGCCGTGAATACTCAAGCATCTTTCCATAAATTCCTTTCCCCAACACAATATTTATTTGGGTAATGTGCATATTTGTAACATTTATTTAAATAAATTTCTCATGGATAAACACTTAGGATATGTAAATGGTGAACTTTATCGGAAGCTGCCACTTTTTCCAAAGTGGTTGTACCATTTTATATTTTGTGTAGAGACAGACAAGAGTTCACGTTGCTCCCTTTCCTTGCCAACATTTGGTTTATTAGTCTTATCCATTTTCACCATTCTAGCAGACGGCCATGATATCACATTGTGGTCATTGATTTGTACCTCCCTGGCAACTGATGACAAACACACTAGTTTGTGTGGTTATTGATCATTCATATCGCTTCTTTTGTGAAATGTCTGTTCCATCATTTTGCCTACATTTACATTTTGTTGGGTTGTTTGTCTTTCTATTATTGAGTTGCATGAGTCATTATGCATTTTGGATCTGAGTCCGATATACGTTTTGTCAAATACTTGGGGTTTGCCTAATTATTATAATGATGTCCTTTGATGAGCATCAGTTTTTAATTTAGATAAGTCTAATTTATCATTTTTAAATTTATGGCTATTTCCTTTTCTGTCTAATAAATTTTTGCCTGCTTCTAAGTTTCAACAATATTCTTTTATATTCCCTTCTAAAAGCTTTATAGATTTGGCTTCCACAAACAGGCCTATGATTCATCTTGAAATGATGTTTTTGGTATAGGTTTTAGTAGGGAGTAAAGATAATTTTATTCCCTTTCAGTATCAGTATCATTGTTGAATTTAATGTTCCTTTTGATGCCTATGTTAAAAATCACTTGATCATAGTAAGTGTTGGTCTATTTCTATTTTCTAGTCCCTTGATCTGTTTGTCTGCCCTGTAACAATTCTGCACTGTCTCAGTTACTATGGTTTACAGTCTTAAACTGAGTCTTAAACTCAGATAGTGAAGTCCTCAGCTTATTTTTCTTTTTCAACATCATTGTTTTGGCTTTTTTAGGCACTTTGCATTTTCATATAAATTTTAGAATCAGCTTGTCAATTTCTACAAGAAAGAATATGAGGCATGTGAATAGGATTGCATTGAATGTATAAATGAATTTGCAGAGAATACATGTCTTAATAATATAAAGCCTTCTAATCCAGGAGTCTGCAAACTCCTAGACCGCAGACCAGTACTAGTCCATGACCTGTTAGGAACCAGCCATACAGCAGAAGGTAAGCTGGGAGTGAGTGAGCAAAGCTTCATCTGTATCTACAGCCACTCCCCATTGCTTGTATTACCGCCTGAGCTCCACCTCCTGTCAGATCAGTGGCAGCATTAGATTCTCATAGAAGCGAACCCCTCTTGGGAACTGCACATGCGAGGGATCTAGGCTGCATGCTCCTTATGAGAATCTCATGCCCGATGATCTTTTACTGTCTCCCATCACCCCCAGGTGGGACCGTCTAGTTGCAGGAAAACAAGCTCTGGGCTCCCACTGATTCTACATTATGACAAGTTGTATAATTATTTCATTGTATATTACAATGTAATAATAATAGAAATAAAGTGCACAATAAACGTAATGCACTTGACTCATCCTCAAACCATACCCCTGACCCCAGTGGGTGGAAAAACTGTCTTCCACAAAACCAGTCCCAGGTGCCAAAAATGTTGGGGACCACTGTTCTAATCCATAAACCTAATGTATCTTTCTAATTATTGGAGTCTTTAAAAAATTTCTCACAGCAAAATTTTGTATTTTAACTATGGAGGTTCTTCATGCCTTTTGTTAAGTGGACTCCTAAATATGATATGTTTTTGAAGTTACTGTAAATGGAGTGGTATTTTTAAATTTCAGTGTCTCATTGTTACTGCTAAAATACAGAGATAGTAATTGCTTAAAAGAAAATCTTATGGAGGTATAACTGATATACAACAAACTGCATGTATTGTAATTAGAAGACTTTTGACATATGTATATGTGTGTCATACCTGTGAAACTGCCATCACATCATGACAATGAATGCACCCATCACTGGCAAACGTTCCATTGTTCTCCTTGGTGATCCTATCTTCCACCCCTTACACCCTCCAGCAACCACTGATCTGCTTTCTGTCACTACATATCAGTTTACATTTCCTAAAATTTTACATACATGGAATCATGTATGTGCACATATATTCTTTTTTTATTTTTATTTTTTGGTCTGGCCTCTCTCAAATAGCATAACTGTTTTGAAATTTATCCAAATCATTATGTGTAGAATAGTTTATTCCTTTAAGTGGCTGAGTAGTACCATGGTATGGATACACCACAGTTTATTTATCCATTCACCCGTTGCTAGACATTTGGACATTTGGATGTTTCCAGTGTTTGGTGATCACAAATAAAGCTGATATAAACATTTGTTCAAAAATATTTGTGTGGGCATACATTTCCATTCCTTTTGGGTAAACTTCTAAGAATGTCATGACTGGGTCATAGGATGTGTTTGCTTATCTTTTTAATAACTTGACAAACTTTTCTAGTGGTTGCACCATTGTACATTTCCACCAGCAGCACAGGAGAAGCCAGTTGTTCTGCAACTTGGCCAACATTGGATATGCACAGTCTTTTAGCCACTGTAACAGGTGTGTAACAGCAAGTCATTGCTACATTTAACTAATGCCGAGTGATAATAAGCATCTTTTAATGTGTTTAACTGCCACTCATATATCTTCTTTGGTGAAGTGTCTGTTAAAATCTTTTGCCCAATTTATAATCATCTGTCATTAGTATATAGAATAAAGCTGATTTTCTTTTATTGATTTTTGTATACCGAAACTTTGCTAAACAGAATTATTCGTTCTAGTATCCTTATTTAATTGGCATATTTTATGGGATTTCTTAAATAAAAGATTGTCATCTCTGAGTAAACACAGTTTTATTTCTTCCTTTCCAATCAGTATGCCTTTAATTTCTTTTTTTTTTCTTGATGTCAGTGGTTAGAAAATCCTATACAGCACTGAATAGAATTGACAAGAGTGAATATTCTTATGTCATTCCTGATCTTAGCAGGAAAATATTTAGTCTTTCAGCAGTAAGTACAATTATATTTAGGTATAACATAGATGTCCATCCTCAGATGAAGGAAGTTTCTTTTAACTCTTTGTTTGCTAAGAGATTTTAATAAATAATATATGTTGGATTTTGTTCCACATCCTTCAGATAATCATAATTTTGTTAGTCTGTTAGTATGGTAAATTACATTTGATTGCTTTCTAAATGTTAACCCAACCTCCCCTTTTTTTTGGATAAGCCCCATTAGGCCATACTGTATTACTCATTTATGTAGTGTTAGATTCAAATTGCTAAAATTTTATTAAATTTTTTTGCATCTTTACAAATGAGGGATATAGGTCCATAATTTACTCTGATTGTGATGCCTTTGTCTCATTTTCTTTTCAGGGAGTTTTACTAGCACACAATCCATCTCTTTGATTGGACGAGCTCTTTAGGATTTATCTTCCTCGTAATGTCAGTTTTGGTATAGGCAAAAAATTGTTTATGTCATTTCCTTATTATTCCTTTAATGTCTTAGGATTTTTTCATGTTGTTATTATATTTTTAGTATGAGTAAGTTGTTTTCTCTCCTTTTTTTTCCCCATGATAATCTTAATATGGTTTTTATCAATTTTATTAATGTCTTCAAAGAACCAATTTTTGAATTCTATTGTTTTTTGTTTCCCATGTTATTGATTTTTACTCTCACCTTTAGAATTTTCTTTTTTCAACTTACTTTAATGTTATGTTACTTGACTGTGTTTTAGCTTTTTCACATGGAAACATAGATTTCTGATCTTAGATTCCCCTTCTCCCTCTTTCTAGCATCAGTATTCAAAGCTATACATTCTCTTCTTGTGACTGCTTTGGCTATAAGCCACAAATGTATACATTATTTTTATCATTTAACTTGAAATGTTTTCCAATTTCCCCTTTGATATCTTGCACAAATTTTCACATATTTGGTGTACTAAAAAATATCTTCTTGTTCTATATTTCAAATGTATTGTGGTTAAAAAAATGATGTAGGATTTTAATCTCTTCATATTTTTGAGACTTGTTTGTACTCCAGTATGTGGTACATTTTGAACATTTTCTATATGGTTGAAAACATTACAGAGCTATTGAATATACTGTTCTATAAATGTCAATCTGCAATTTATGAGACCTATTTACTTACTAGTGTTTTGTATGATTGTTCTATAGATCTCTGAGAGGAGATTGATTTACCTATTTCTCCTTTTTTGTCATTTTTTTTGTTTCATGTGTTTTTTAGTGCTGTCTTTGGAAGTGTACACATTTATAATTGCATTATCTTCACAATACAGTGACCTTTTATCATTATGAAATGTTCTTTTATGTCTCTTGGTGATACTACTTTCCTTAAAGTCTATTTTGCCTTTTAAAAGTAACATACAGTAAAAGATATTTTGCCTGACCTAGTTAGTTCATCCTTTTAATGTTTACTGTTTGAAAATGTAAATATGGAATGTTTTTACGTTATTATTTTCAGCACTTTTATTCAGAATTATATTTTAATTTTACATTTTTGGAATGTGTTTTTACATTTTTATTTTCAAGTATTTATACCTTTATAATGCATCTATTTTAGACATAATACATTTGAGTGCTTCTCCCCACCCCACTCTGCCCCCAAGTCTCACAGTATCTACTTTTCAGTTGGGTTTTTAGGCCATTTACATTTAATGTAACTGTTGTGTGACTGGATTTAGGTCTGTCATTTTGCTATATTTTCTGTTTTCAGGAAAAGGTATGAGTAAATGTATTTTTGTTTACAAGTTTGGTGGTGGGAACATGACAGAGTATGGGTTTAGCTCCTGTATTCTCCACGAAGCATGTGGTAAGGTCATCATAGGAGGGAGAGGGTAAAGGGAACAAATGTAAGGAGATTGAAGAGGAAAGAGAAGGTATGAAATTTATTGGGATAAGTGAGAAAATTAGCCTTCTAGAAGACAAAGTAGGTTGTCTCATTGGTATATTGGTTGTCCATTCACTCATTTCTTTATCATGTATTAATTTTAAAAAAGTGTCTCCTTTGTGGACAAAAACAGGCACAGCTCCTGATTCCAGGAAGCCGCAAGACTGTTGTTGTTGACAGACATTGGTCAAATAATCTCAGTAATATGTGTATGATTATAAGCTTAAAAAAAAAAAAAGGTACTGGGAGACCATGGAAATCAGTAATTCTACAAGAATGTTTAACTGATGAACTTGACCTTGAGCAAGTGTAAGGAATAGTTTGTTAGAGCCAGAAGCCCTTGAGTTGAGATCTAAAGTCATTGTAGGTTACATTAGGCAATGTTTGGTGTTTAGACAGAGAAGGGAGTGTGAGATGTTCTGTGGTGTGAGAGACCATGGCAGGCTGAAGTTGCTCACTGTGCACTGTTGCAGCTGAAGCACAGAGAGCAAGGTGGGGATGGGAAAGGGTGAAAGAGGGGTGGTGACTCAGGGCCAGATGATGCTGGATCCTACCATCTGTGATGAAGATTCTACCTAACAGCAATGAATCTGAAATGAAGCCAGTTTGTTGTGTGATAGATATCTCTTTAAATCATTGAAACTTTCTTTGATACAAGTTCAATAGGACTGATGAAATTGGGCTACAATAAATTATCAGAGCAGTCCACAAAATGAATCATTGCCAAATTTTCTTACAGTCAATTTTATTTCTATTTGAGGGGAAAATAGGTAATTAGAGAACCTCAGGCATTGCTTCCAGGTTTCAAAGTGGCTTCTATCCAGCCACAGGGAGGCTCGCAGCAGAAAACCAGATGTTCAAATAAAGACCTAAGTGGACAAATACGAACGATGTACATTACACAAATACGTTATGGAAATCTTTCATGGTGTTTAGAAAAAACATCAATGACTTGAAAGTATTTGTATAAATGCCTCCGTCCTTCCAGAAGCCCCAAAGGGAGGAGTTTAAATGCATTTGTTGGGCATATTTGTGAGTTTCTACCTACAGTGTTAGCTAGTACATGCGGAAAATTAGAATAATGAGATTATTTTCTCGGCAGACATTTGCTGAGTGCCTTCCAGGTGTAGCCATTGTACTGGGTACCTTGTACTTGGCAGTGGAGATGAATCCGACAAAAGGTGTCCCCTCTGTGTGGGAAGATCAGACTTCATAAGAGGAAATAGTGATGCTGCTTAGAAAATGTGAGAGGTAGAAAGGAGTTTTAGGTAAACCACGGAGAATGGAAGCAAAGTGCGTCTTACGGGCTACAGGGATACTCCAGAGTCCTATTTCCTGTTTTGTTTTGTTTTTTTCCTTTTCACATTTAAACATTCTTTTAACAAAATGTATGTATCTATTTCAACAAACAGGAAAAATGGACTGGTTACAAATGGCAAGCACAATTTGTTATCTCTGGCTTTTAAATATTTTTTAATTTAACAAATATTCATCAAGCATGTATTATGGGTCACAGCATGATGCGTATTCCAGTTAACAGGAAGAAACAGGTCATGAGGATTTTAGGAAAAGATAAGAGAGTACCCATGGTACTTGTTTTTGTGATTTTGATTCTCTTCAGAGAATAACTGAATGTACTTGGATGCATGATCCACTTATTTAGTCAAAGAGGCTCCCACAGAAACACTGATACTTCCTAGAGCCCATCCTGTTTGGCTTTCTCTGTTAAGAGTTAAAAAGTTGGAGAAGCAATACATGCCTGGGAAACTCTGCAGACAAATTCTTGGAATTGGCAATACACATTACTAAATTCTTTAATACAAAAAATAATGCTTCAAATTGTACTTTGGACACGATGTCCACTTTCTTGGCTCAATAAACAAACCCAAAATGTTTTTTAGCTTTCTGCTCTGGCACTCACAAAGTTTTGCCTAAAACCCTTGAGAATTTGCTGGAAAAGATTTATTTATGTGCATTCTGAAGAGCATGCCAAAATCCTGCTGCTTCATGTTTTTCAAGACTTTTCTAAATTAAAAAGTGAATGCGCGCGGGAGGGTAAAATGTTGGTTTAGTTATTGCGCACAGTAAATGTGTTTATTTCCAAGAAGAGATGAGTAACGGTGATGTGACAAGGGGAGTGCTCAGTCAAATGAATTCTGCCTGGACAGAGCTGAGGTTTATTTTACTCTTTACAAAGTCACTCTGTCTATTTAATGGAAAGTCATATGCACATAAAAGTCTATCAGTTTGGGGACTGCATTGTATTGATATTACACTAAGCTCTATTAGTTAACTAAAAACAGCCCAAACCACCCAACTCATCCACAGCCAGGGGCAGGGGGAGGGAATTGCAATGACAACAAAACAAAATGACTTATTAGTTAAAGAGGTTTCAGATATTTTGCAGCTCAACTGATAGGATCAAAAGAATAAATGTTTTTGCAGAAACATTTAAAAACATGTGAGAGGAGGGGCGCAGTGGATCACGCCTGTAATCCCAGCACTTTGGGAGGCCGAGGCAGGTGGATCACCTGAGGTCAGGAGTTCTAGACCAGCCTGGCCAACAGGGTGAAACCTCGTCTCTACTAAAAATACAAAAATTAGCCAGAGGTGGTGGCGGGCACCTATAATCCCAGCTACTTGGGAGGCTGAGGCAGGATAATCACTTGAACCTGGGAGGTGGAGGTTGCTGTGAGCCAAGATCATGCCATTGTACTCCAGCCTGGGTGACAATGTAAGACTCTGTCTCCAAAAAATAAAAATAAAAATAAATAAAAACACGTGAGAACCCTATGTGCTGTTTTCTTTAAAATAGCCTTGTTCATTTCAACAAAATGTTTTACACAGAGAATGTATACATCTTGACACATTACATTCACTGATTGAAATGCGACTTACGCTGTGATGCAGATGAGCAGTAAATATCCAAACTGCATTTGGATCGAGAAAACATTTTGTATAAATAGTTTTCTAAGGAACAAACAGAAAGAAAGAAAATAATAACTTTTGTTTAGTATTGCTGCGATGCCAGTGACAGATCCTTGGAAGCAAAGAACTGTTTTGTATCCACATATGCTTGTAGCAAAGTTAGAATCCCTCGTGCCCTCCCCAGAGCCTTGATCTGATGGCCCAACTGCTGTGACTGATAGTCCCTTTGGTAACACAATTTCCCCTGTGTTTATCTGATATAACCGCTCTCCTAATCATGGCACTTTATTTATTTATTTACATGTGGTTATGAATATATATCACATTGGTACGAAATGAGTGGAGGAAAAGTAAGTTTTCAAGTGTGGAGAAGCCAAAAATGGCTTATTTGTATTCAATCTTGATCCTGCTTTCATGGCAGGCAAATTTGAGCCCATGGGCTTCGGTGGGCTTCAGCTGGGGGACCAGGGTCAGAGGCAGTGACAAGCCTAGGATGTTTTTTTGTTTGTTTGTTTTGTTTTGTTTTTTCTTTTTTTTAGTTATTGTATCAAATGCCATAATTTGTTTAAAAGCTTTTTACACACTGCAATGCAGATAACCATGCAGTATTAAGAACTGCAGCCTTGGTTGGTGGTAAAATTACTCTAAATACGTACAAAGTAGCCAAAAGTTTGAGAGCAAGTGAAAAATACTCTCTAAAATACCTTCTCCATCTCCTCTCCAAGGATAAAGACATCAGTACTTTTTTTTTCAGTAGATAGCAATAAAGTACACAGAGGGTTAAAGAGTCAGTAGACTATTGACACGAACAACACTTTGTATCCTGACTATCCGTAGTTAGCCCTCCCATTTCCTACCTTAGTCAGAGGAGATTCAGATCACGTGGAAGATGGCAGGTTGTAAAGGAAAGAATATTCCCTCGCCCAAACTACAGGTTACAGCCAGTAGAACCCGGCGCCATCATGAGCTGCGCCACCATTGATGCAACCGCCACTGAGCATGCGCAGTGTCTGACCCAGTCCATCCACATCACTGCACCGGGCTCCTCCTCGCCACCTGCTGGGTAGAAAGTCCCAGGGCAGGATTCTGACCGCGCATGCCTGGTGGGAGCACCTCTTCCTGCAGGGCACCGGAGCTCATCTTCCCTAGTTCCTCAGTAAAAGCACAGCATTCTTTCCTTGGTTCTATTTTCTCAGAGTCTCCTGTCTCCTGGATGCTTTCTGTCAGTCCTGAGACATATTCTGTTTCCTCCCATTTAAAAGTCCCATCTCCCCAAACACACACATCTACCCATTAAAACAAAACAACACAATCTTCCCTGGACCCCACAACCTCTGCTGTCCTTTCTAATCTGTGCATCTCCAGCACCCAGACATCCCCGGGGAGAGGCTCTTCCTCCCTCTCGCTGACTGCGGGGACGCCCAGTGGTCATCCTTCCCGGCTCACCCTTCCTTGGGACTTCTTTCTCCCGGTTCTTTCCTACTTCTCTCCGTCGTTTACGGGATCTCTCTTCTCTCCCTGACGTTAGACCTTGGAAGTGCTCAGGCCTGTTTCCTCTCTTCTCTCTAAGGTCCCCCAGTGACTTCATCCAAGCCCAGGGCATCAGCAGAGGACAAGTCACTGACCCCCATTCACACCTATGTGCACAGTCCAGACTCACACGTGGGCAGCTCATCCGCAGTGGCCTGGACGCCTCCCAGGCACCTCCAGCTGAAGGACTCACCACCGAGCACACTCCCTTCTCTGCGGACTCATTCTCTCCCGCATCCTCTTCTCAGCACTTGGTCACCCTGGGCCACCCACCGAGCCCACCCAGGTTCCGACTCGCACTTCCAGCCGGCATCACGGCTGCGTGAAGATTCAGCGCTGCCTCCCCCTGCCCCACAGCACGTTTTCATTTGCTTGTGTTTTCCATCCTCTCCGCCTCCACGCATGCCCAGACACCAGCACATCTTGCCTGGCGCCTCCCAGAGTCTCTTACATGGTGACTGTTCATGTGTGCTCTCCTCAACTGGTCTGTCTCTCCAGCAGACAGAGAGACCTTTCAGACCTGCAAATCCAATGATCACTCCTCCACTTAAAACTCTTCTACACTTAGGATGAAACTTAAATTCCTTGGCAAAGGCTGCACCACCACCTGGGCCACTTTCCCGTCTTGGTACAATTTCTCTAGAGTACCAACATGGTTCCCGTCTCGCAGTTTCTGTATGGGCTGCTCCTTTTGTCTTTTGTGACATCCTCCGCCTCCTCTTATTCCTGGTTAACTTCTATCCACTATTTAAACCTCAGGCCCTTAGGAGTCTTTTTCTAACCCCTTCGCCAACCAACACCGAAGTCAGACTTCTGGTTACACGACTTTCTGTGTTTTTCCTGTAGTGCTTATCACATTTAGAGTTTAATGATTATTTATTTAAATCAAATTTCTCTTCTAGACTTGCCGTATATAAAAAGGGACTCTGTTCATCCCTTTATTCATTATTCATTCATTATTATTGTATTGCCAATATTTACAAAGAGTTCAGTTCCAGTAAAATTAATATTTGTTAAATGACTGAATAAACCCATTTGTTAAACAAATTATGTTTTTATTGAAGGTAAAGCATGCAAAATGTATAGGAAGCAATGTGAAATGCAGAATCAGTACAGTTCATACAAAATTCAAGTCCTGTGTATAAGCGGTAGCCTAACAAAAGTCATGCTACAAAACTGCCTGTCTGTGTAAGTGCAAAATGTGGGGGAGAACAAGAGCTGACTGTCACAAAGGCATTTTCTGGTATTAGGATTCTCTCTTATTGGTGAGTTGACTTGGCCTAGGTTCATTAAAAAGAGCATTTCTAGGCTTGAGTACGTGGGCTTAGCCCTGGCTACTGAGGGTCTTGTGGGTGGATGGGGTTCCCACTGGAGCCACCTGGCTTCCTGTGAGAAGCGGGGCTGGGAAGGTTGCTGATTCAGCAGAAGAAAAAATATCTGCTTGCACTTCTTGATTCACTAGTCCAATATGCACTTAACTCTTGGTTACATGAGCTTTAAACCATGACACTACGAGTTATTATCCAAACTAGGTCTTTTTTGAGAGCGAGAGAAGGCTCTGTTCATAATCCTGCTGGAATAACTGGTAAAAACCAAGACTGAACTGGGAAAGTCAGGATGTGGGGTCACTCCAGTTGGAAGGAAGACAAGTAGAGGGAGGTTTCTGTTTGAGAGGAAGCAACAAGGCACAAGTGAAACCAGAAGGCAGAGTGGCGCATGACGATAAGAACAGGGAATAAATCCATGGAAAAGGATACAGGGTCCTTTTCCCAAGCCAACGATTGCAGACGACCCCAATATTAATTTAAAGGGTCAGTGTAAGGAAATGGAAGATCATTCCCTACGGACCCAGTTATATCTTCAGAGATTATTCTTGTCCAAAAATAATGAATTCCCTCACTGTGAATTATACACCACCAAGAGGTTCCGGCTTCTTGACTTCCTCGTAAAAATTTCAGAATTGCCTTACAACAATTTTCAAATAACACACCCTGACCACTCCACACAAGAGATAGGACAGGCAAAGGACAGAGCCCTGACCTAGCGGCTAGCGTCCTTTTTGCTGATTGCTAACCATGTATCTCAGGTCCAGCTCTGCCGCAGGATCTTTCTCTATACAATGATCAAGTGTGCTGTGTGTGGACAATTCACACAGGAATGCCTCAGCGGGGTACCGTGGGCTGGCCCCCTGACGAGGGCTTTGGGTGCTACATGCTGATGGTTTTCTGAGTCGAGGCTGCAGGTAAGGGACCGGGGGGAATCATTTGGTCTTTAGAGAGACTGCAGGAAGTGATGACCGAGAGCAGAGCTTTGAAGGTAGTGTAGGGATAAATAAGAAATAATCTGAACTGGATTCTGATGACATCAGAGGTGGGTGGGTGCTGGTGGGAGCTGGTAGGACTGTGGGCAGCATCCCTGAGCAAAGAGGAACCCTATTTGTGGGGACATGCTGTGCTCAGGGCTGCAGGAAGATCTCTGAGGCAGGGGAGGAGAGTGATCAGGAAACAGAGAGTGGCCCAGAGGATGTCAGCAAGCCCAGGATGCAGACCCCAGGCAGGGCCTGGACCACTTTTCACAGAAGGCTCTATTCAAACGGGTGATTTTTCTTTTAAAATTGAAAGAATCTGTTGCATATTAAAGAGATGTCCTGGGGTAGAGCTCGTTTGGCCAAATTTATTTCACGGGAGGTCAAAGGAAAGACACGAAATGCCTTGCACATCCTATTAGATAAAAAGCCGCATGGTAATGAGCGAGGAAATGACAGCAGAATATCTTAATCTGGTAGATTTTATTCCACACATTATGTCATATTTGATTTAAAGAGTCAAAAGGTTGAGGGCTAAAAATCAAAATCAACATCTGCACCTCAAGTAGAATAAATGGGATAAGTACAACACTGGAGAGGTGATTTTTCTTTTTCTTTTTTTGTTTTAAGACAGAGTCTCCCTTTGTTGCCCAGGCTGGAGCTCACTGCAACCTCCGTCTCCTGGGTTCAAGCAATTCTCCTGCCTCAGCCTCCTGAGTAGCTGTGATTACAGGTATGTGCCACCACATCTGGCTAATTTTTGTACTTTTAGTAGAGATGGGGTTTCACCATGTTGTTGGCCAGGCTGGTCTCGAACTCCTGACCTCAGGTGATCTGCCTGCCTCTGCCTCCCAAAGTCCTTGAATTACAGGTGTGAGCCACCACACCTGGCTGAAGAGGTGATTTTTCTACATCACTGACTTCCAGAAACCCTTTTTTCCTGTAGCTCCAGCAGCTCTGGGCCTGTGTGGCTGACTCTCCTCCCACCTCTCTGGCCCCCTCACCACATTTCTCAGGGACTCTCGCTGAAGCTCACCCTGAACTTGGGTCCCTGGCGTGCTGCCCTCTCTGCACCCTCCCTGCTGGAGTTCTCATCTGCCCCTGCGGTTTCAGTTGTCACATCTGTGCAGACAACACCACTGGCCCCAACTTCTCTGGCATTCTGGCCTGCTGGCACAGAGCAGCAGCCCACTCTATCTGGGGGTCAGAGTGTCACTTCCAAAATCCTGTCTCCTCCCAGCCTAGCCAGCCTGGCAACCCCACCAGCACCCGGACTGGGATCTTCAGAGTCACCATTGCTCCTTCACGTCCTCGCCTCCGACACGGCCCAGTCGGTGGTGCTGTGTTGCCTCTCTTGTAGAGTGTGCATGGTTGTCTCTGCCCTTCCCTTCCCTCCCCACTATGCTGCCAACCTCATTTTGGGCTAATCACCTGCCCTCGACATGATTAGAAGGTGGTCCCTGTTGATCTCCCTCACTCAAAGTTCTTTTTTTCATTCAGTTCATGTCGTACAACGTTGTCAGAGGATTAGTGCTGAAATACTGTGTAAAAAGGTTACATTTTCTTTTTTGGGGACACTTGACCAGCTACAAGATTACAAACTGGCCTGATGCATGCTGCACCTTTATCCTTTACTGCTCCTTTTGCTCAAGATACGTGGCCACAGATCTCACATGGATGAGACCTGCAGTGCCCCCAGACGCCTGGCACTTCTCGCCCTGACAATTTCCTCCTGTGTCTCCTTGTTCCCTGAATGGGGGCAAGGTCCCTCTCTACTTTCTCTGAGCAGCTAAATCCTAAGCAAGACTCGACATCTCAGGCAGTCGGCAAGAGCTTCTCCGGCTCACCCAGGCCGTGGTGATTTCAGAGGAATGCTTCCAGAGCTTTCTCTGACTTTCACGTAGCCATTCCTGCTTGTTCCGTGTTTTATTAGTTTTCATTTCATGAACATTTTGTAAATAGTGTAATATGGTAAACATTGTGAACATAGACATTATGTCTTAACTCCTTAACCACACGCCTATTATAATACGAAAGAAAGCATTTCTCTGGCTTATTCAAGGCCAGCAGTTATGCTTGGCGCAACACACAAAAAACCTCGTTGTTTCCATGAAAATAGAGATTTATTAGATAGAAGAATGTGTAAAATGTCATGGATTATCGGCACTTAAATGCATGGACAGTGTGGTGCCATTGAAGCAATTGTGAAACATCTGCATGGAAATTTTTGGAAAATGGATTTGGCTTATAAAATTCTTGAATTCAATGTAAAAATTCATTTTTCTCTAGACATATCTAGATTCCCCCAGTATTCCAGAAAGAGCCAATCTCTTGAATGGGATAACATGTGCAAGTGTTTTGTAAACTTAAAGCACTGTAAATAGATAAGAAATCGTTGCTATTAGTAATAAAATTCCCTAATATCACACAATCATCTAAGTGAGAAGAATAGGGTGAATAATTATATAATGTCATCAAATAGCAAGAGCTCATCTTTGCTGGCGAGTGGACAATACTATGTTCTCTTTCTCTTTTTTTCCCTCCCAATTCTCCCCTCTAGGAAAGATAAATCTTGCCAAAAACCATGATTTGTGTGAGAGCAGTGTATCTGTTATCATGGTCCCATGCGTATCGATGGGAGGCTGACATGCATTTCCACGGCTTATTGGCAATATTCCCTTTAGTGCTGTGTTTTGGAAAGTTAGTTGAGTATTGCTTTAAATTAATGAAATAAGTTGTTGGAGACCACTCTATCTTTTTATCCACTGTTGAAAAGTTGAAGTTAGTTGTTTGCTTAATACTCCAAGCTGATGAGGCATTTCATTATCTTACCACTAATACACTCTAGAAATGGAATCATTAGAGAACAGAAGTCATTGAAATGTAAGCATGTGAATAATTTACACTTTCAACTGGTGTTAAATAAAAGGTTTTAATCTAGACAGAGATCTGACAATAAATATTCATTTCTAATTTCCAATGAGTAAACTTTATCTCTTTCTAAAAGCCTTCTCATTTGATTTTTTTCCTGGAAGATAATGGCAAATTTGACATGGGCACATTTGGGAATAAAATTTCCCTCTGGTCAACACAACCATGAAGAGTTATTATGAAAATCAAAATTTGAAATAATTGCAAACATTGTAATTAGTAGCCATTTCAGGATTCTTATGTACTATTACCCACATGGCCTACCTTCCCGGTACAGTTTTCCTAGGGGATGTGGATGAGAAGCGGAGGAAAGGAATTGCCTCTTGACTTGGACACTTTGTTGGACGCTTGCCAGGCCGGATAGGGGCCCACCCCAGAGACAGAAGTTGGCTTGTATTTTACCAGCGAGTGTCCGTGTGGGCCTTGACACAGAGGAAGAGAATGTGACTTAAGAAAAAGAAACGTTTGAGAGATAGCAATTCGCTGCGAGCCAGGGGCACTGCTTGCACTTCCAAGGCTGTGGGGGGCTGTGGCCATCCCCAGTGGGATGCCCTTAGCCACCACAGGTGACACTGTGTGCTGTTCCATCTTGTTTATCCTCCTGCAGGCATTGTAGAACAAGGCCTGCTGCTCTGTTTCTCTTTTTGAAAAGAGCTTTTTTGAGGTGTTACTTACATACCATAAAATTGCCCCTTTCCAAATGTACAGCTCAATTATTTATGAGTATGTTTATGGAGTTGTGCAGCTATCGCCACGATCTAATTTTAAAGTGTTTCCATCACCTCCAAAAGAAACCTGGGACCATCTGCAGACGGCCCTGCCTCTCCCCCATTTCTGTTTACTTTTATATCCACCAGCGGGCATAATGCCTGGGCAGTTGTTTGCACTCAATGTATAATTGTGGAATGAATGTTTGAATATGTGATATTCCTTTATGGCTTTCAGAGGCATCTGGAATGCCAGGTCTGCATTGAACCATGTGAGCTCATCTCATCTAAATGTTTCATTTTATATGCACCAAGTGGTTCATGAGGGTTAAAGGGTCTGGGATTCAAGGTTAAGTGATCATGGTTTCTCAACCTGAAAGGAGGCACAGGTTGCAACAAAGATATTGTGAGTTGCTCCTAGATTCAAGATGAACCCTGAAAACCAACCCCTGAAAGTGATTTATTGACCACTTTTATTTTAGGTGTTGTCCATATGGTTCAACGACTACATGGGTTCCTTCCCACAGAGACAGAGCTGTGCCTTGGATAATCTGGGGCATTCCTGGCTGATGTTGTACTCACCACTGACTTTATACAAGATCCGTTCTTGCTGTTCCATGTCCTCTTCTGTTCTCTGCTCTTTATTCTTGGTAGCACTTTAATATTGTTTCTTTCTTCCATTCCAGAATCAGCTTCCTCTCCACCTGGGGACAGCTCATCCTCAGGCCACGTGCACATCCAAGATGACAAGCCTCCAGGGGCATTCACAGGATAGACCGATGCTTACACCAGTTAGGAGGCAGCCACATGTAGCTTCTTTGGATCTCTTCTGTTTTAGCAGATGGTGGTTGCTCACATGGTCCAAACAGCATTTTCATTATTTGATTCACATAATTTTTATAATCAAAACTATGCAGACTGAATTTTCCAAAGAATTCCTTTTCTAATATGCAAACTTTTATTCACATTTCAATACTATATTATAAATAGATACAATTTCTCAGAACATCTCCAAAGGGGCCATTTACAAGATCTCACTCAAAGAGCAATGTATTATTACAAAGAATTATGCCATTTTCAAAGATATTTTAGACCAGTGGGTTAAATCCTCACATAATTCTCTTGATTAAATTCTGCTGATTAAATCAGTTGTGATTTACCTGAAGGTTATGAACATAAACCATAAAAAGAGAATTTTGATTTAAAAATTGATTATAAAATCATATTCTCTAAATTCCCCATTGATATTTCATTTCAACAAATAAATATATTTGATCTTCATCTTTGTGCTAAAAATCTGTTTTATCTTTTATTGAGCCAAGGAAATATGTAATAAAAGTGTGTTGATCTTAAATACATATATAAAAATCAGTGATAATCTTACATATTAGCCATAATCAGCACAATTAGAAGAAAAGAAATTTCCATTTACAAAAACAATATAGGATATAAAGTACCCAGGAAAAATATTAGGAAGAATAATATAGAACCAACCGAAGAGAGCTACAAAATTTTGCCAAGAAAAATAAAAATAAGATTTAAATAAAGAGACATACTATGTTCTGGATGGATTGACTCAATATGGTGATCACTATATATAAGTTTTCTGTATTTGCTCAGGTAAATTATGGAATATTCAAAAATTTTTGGAGCACAGTCTATTCCATCAACATTTAAAAATCTATCAGACTATGGCATTGGAGTCATGTCCTCGGGGTAGCATCTGAATGTCTTCAAGATGCTTCCTGAAACCCAAATAAACAAAATAAGGTAGTACAGGGTTAGAAAGTTACAGAAAACAAAAACTAGATGCAGGGAAACCCCACTGAACTCCCAAATATGGGTGGGTGTGGCCAAAACACCCTCAGTGAAGGCGGAGATCAATGGCATAGCTGGAGGATGCAGAGAGTGCAGAGGCTGTTGTTACCCTGTGCTGTGGATGCTGAAATATCCCCCAAGGCAAGCACCTCATGCCTCATATGTGGGTCTAGCTGCAGCTGGCCAGGCTGAGAGATGTCCTCTGAGACTCAGAGTTGCTGGCGAGTACAGAGATGGTTGCATTTGTGGGCACTGGGGCACCAGGGTGCTGTGACGGCCCAGCTTCAGCCCTCAGAAATCTCAGGGCAACCAGCAGACATTCAGAGGGATAGAGCGTCACGCTGAGGCGAATACCAGTCAGAAGCCACATTCATCTGGGCAGCAAAGTACAGCGATGCAGAGAGAAGGCCCTTGCAGTATGGACGAGGCCCAGATGGGATCTCTCCCAGGGACTATTGTTAGCAGCACAACCCAAAGTCTCCAGGAAACAGCACTGTCTTGAAAATCAGGCCTGAGGTGCTACAGGAAACCCACAACTGAAGCAGAAGCATCCCTACCCCGGGCTTGGCCCCAGACAGAGAAGTGGCCACAGAGATGCCGGATTCTGAGCCATTCGTGGTAACCACAGAGCCTTGGAGCTGGCACAGCTACCCTGGCCCATGTAAATCCCACTCTGAGGACTCTGTTCCTAACAGACTAGGAAAAAATCATCTTATTTAAGCAATTTAAACATGGGCAACCTAAAAGGAATGCGATTAAGCTCCATGCAATATTTACAAGAGACATGAAAATACACTTGATAGTATTATAACACGTAATGGTGACATACCAGGAAAATCTGATGACAGAGGTGCAGTGGTAACATACTATTCAAAATTAGCTAAACTGAATGGAGATTACGATCAGGACTTTGAAACAATGGCACAAAACAGAATTCTTAGATGTGAAGAATGAAATGCAAGAGCAAAAGGGAGACAGGAGACAAAAGTGACAGATCTCAAGAAGTTAGGAGAAAAAAGAAACATTTCAGATATAAAGACTTAATTGGAAGAAACACAATAATGAATGGGAACATTGAAGCCTCAGAAAAAGGATTGAATATGGAAAGAAAAAATGTGAGGAAAACATTATGGAAATTGAAAATGAAATAAAAAGTATTTAGAAGAAAATGATAGAAAATGAAAAAGAAAATGATAAATAAAGAAGCCAGAGAAAGGAGATCTAAAATACATTCCCTTGGAGTCTCCAAAGATAAAAACCAAAGCAAGAAAAGAAAACAAAAATGTACATTATAATTTAACTAAACTTCCTGAAATAAAAGAAGACCTTACATATTGGAAAGCCCACTGCAGATATGAGCAAATTGACCCATAATGGAAACCCTTAGCTATATTCTAGTAAAGGCATTGGGCTCCAAAAATAACGAAACCATTCCTTGAGAATTCAGGCAAAATAGCCACATAACTTATAAGGGAAAGACAATGAAACTGGAATCAATCTTCTCAACAGAAACATTTTATGCATGAAAGTAGCATTTTGAAGAAAATCAAGAAAAGAAAATGTCATTGAAGGGTTTCATACGCAGCCCAACTTTCCTTCAAATATACGGGTCACATATCAAACTGCAATGAACATTCCAATACCCGCGGGCAAACATTCCTGTGACTCCTTCCAATGAATTCAACTAGAGAATGAACTTGAGACAAGCAGAAAACGATTAGAAAGCCTCAACATAAAGTGTTGGAGAAGCCATTGAATATATTTAACCGAGAACTAAGATGAACGAGAATAAGAGTGACAAAATATGCCGTGTATGCTCTGACAATGTAGAAATAATGTAAGAAAAAACTCGAGGAGAAAGGGAAGAGTTAGAAGTAGAAAGCATTACCTACTGCCCCATAGATACGAGTTAAGAGTAAAGTAATATTGCATGCAGCTGGTAGGCCAAGTATTGTAGGAGAATCGTGTGTATATTTGAAGTACAGAGATGAACGTGAACACTAGTGTCTAATAATTAGGTGGTGAGGAAGGGGGACAGGAAAGAGACACAGTTACTATTAATACTTAATGCCTGTTTTCATAACAGAGAGCCGTTCTCTACCAGGATCCTGGAAGAAGTTGAGCCACATAGAAAATGATTTGATTTTCTTCCTTCTCCCCAGGATAGTACTATGTAACATTTTAGATCCTTAAGAGAGATCATTTTGTTATCTAATCCATGCCTTAGGGCCTAATTCTCTTGCAAAATCTGGGTTGCGATTGCTAGTTAATATAATAAAAGAGGAGACTAAGGCTCTCATATGAAGATATTAGTAACAAGAGAAACACTAGAAGAAAAATGTAAGCCTTCTTAAACACCAAAATAAATAACAGAATTGTGAAAAAAAGACTCCATAGTGAAAGGCTTTATGTATGCATGTGTCATCATAACATACACATATACCCACCTGCATACTTGTAAACAAAGTATCTATATCAAACAGTTGAAGGAACTGACATGCCACATATTATCCTATCAGTAGTTGTAGAAAGGTTTAACGCATTGATTTAAAGTAAAGGTGTCTGGCTAACAAAGGAAGCATCGCTGAAATCGGTATCCAAGAGATAGTCCTAACGCAAAGAAACTGGAAAAGGTAAATATTATAAAAGGCTGAGTAAATATATAAATGCTAATAGAAAGAAAGCAGGTGTTGCAATTCACATAATAGACTAGATAGGACTCAGGCCAATAAGTTTAAATTAGAGAAAAATGATATAATGCTAAAGGCCACAATTCACAATGAAAATTTAAAAATTGTTAGTATCAATGCATTAGATTACACAGAAGCAACTCTGATATAACAGAAACCACAGAGAGGAAAGAAAAAGTAAACCAAGGCACACCAGCATAGGAGAAATAGACACATACAGAAGGCCAATTTACCCTCTCAGTCCTAGGCAGATTGAGACAGCAAACAATTAGTATGGATAGTACTAGCCTACCATATTCATTATGCAGAAGATCTAAACAATGTAGTGAATAAGGAAGGTTTTATAGATATATTTCAAATTCTGTACTCCTACAACAGACTCCACACCTTCTTTTCAAGTATATAGTCACAAAAATACAACCATTTATTAGCATGCAAAAAAAGCCTCGGTAAATTCCAAAAAGTATAAGTAATATAAGCCACCCTCACTAAGTGTAATAAGACTAGAAATTAATAAGAAAATAAAAAACAACTAAGCACTTCCACCTGGAAAAATAAAACCATCTGTTAAACAACTTGGGTCAAGGAAGAAATAAACAAAATTGCAGAATTTCAAAAATTATAAGGAAAACTCATTATATCAGAATCAATGACATACAGCTAAACTAAAACTCAGAGGAAAATAATTATACTGTTGTGAACATATATCACCAGAAAAGAAAATAACTGAAATATATGTAGAACTCAGAGAGCTAGAAAACAACACATGAAGTCAAAAGAAATTAATAACAATGTGTGCTGTTCTATAGATGTGGTGAGAAGACAGCCGTCTCTTCCCATGCCTGGGTACAATTGAAAGAGGGCAAGCCATATCTGTGCATTGAGGGTGTGTGTAGAATTCGTGGGAGGTGGGGTATGTATGTTTGGTGACTTTTTCCATTTCTTTTGTAGATATTGGCATATTCTGGTTTTCTGCATTTTCTCTAGTCCACTGTGGAACAGTTAGACTTTTGTTAAAAAAAAAAGTGTTCATTTAATCAAAAGCTTAAAATTTCAAATTTATTGGTCCAAAGTTATACAGCATATTATCTTAAGAATTGGCACCGTGAAGGCAGTTGTGTGGTTTCGTGATTTCTAAGGTTCTTTGTCTTCTTTGTTTTCACTTGGGCGGACTTTAACAATTCTTGGCTACTTTACTGGGCTTTTCTAAGAACACTTTTGTCTTTGTTGTTTGAATCTACTTTTACTGTTGACGTGTTTTATACTTTCTTAATTACTTCTTAACTTTCCCCTTCTTTTTGTATTGTGAAATCACATGCAGAAAGTAAAAAAAGCCCATATAAAGGTACCTACACTGTCACAAGCTACTAGCTAGAATCTTACCAGCACCTAGAGTTTCAAAAAACACAAACAACAAAACCCCCCAGAATTTCCTATACATTCCTTCAAAACTCAACCCCCTCTTCCCTCCAGGGGTAACTACTTTTCTGACTTTCATGATAATTTCCTTGCCTATGTCTGTGTCCCTGGACAGGATAGTTGGGTTTTTCCTTATGTTGATACTTTGAACTTTTGGGTAGCTGTCACTGTTCATTTCTGTTACTGTGTAGTCCTCTACTGTGAAAATTGCAAGTTATTTGGCTGTCCTGCTGATGACATTTGGCCTGTGAAAAGTAGTGCAACTTTTTGGCTATCGAAAGTAGTGCAACTGTGTACATTCTTGCCCATTATACTGGTGTACAGGTGCACAGGTTTCTCTAGGGTGTATACCTCAGAGCAGGGTTGCTGGATCCTGGGGCATGGTTTATATTTAAATGTACTAAATGGTGCTACAGTGATTTCCAATTATATCCCCGACATGAGTGAGCCTTGGATCCTGATTTCCATCCCTCTTGCTTTGTAGGGTCACCCAAACTGTCAAGCCTCTTAGGATAAAAGTAATTTTGGTGTTCTGGGGGCTCAGCTTACCTCCCTGAGTTGTCTCTTTCATTAGATTTTGCACTGATATTTTCTTACAGTATTGATAACTTTTCATGCATTTAATAAGTATTAAAGTTAGCCATTGTCTTTAGTGGAAGTGTTGGTCCAAATAATCTGGTATGTAATATGAGAAATGTGAGCCTCTGTTTTTGTCCTTATTAATTACTTCTTTATGTTTACTTGAGATTTTTGAGTTATTTTTCTAACTTCTTGAATTGAATGCTTAATTTACTTTTTGTCTTATTTCTGAAAATGCATTCAAAGCTCTAAATGTGGCCCTGAGAACGGCTTTGCTTGTGACCATGGGTTTTAGTATGGAGTACTCTGATTGAGATTTTTCATTTTGGTTTTTATTTTTTCTTGCATTTGTTAGTTATTTGGAGGTTTTGTCCCGTGCTTTTGAGTATGGTGACATTTGGGGGCCATCGTTTGATTATTCATTTCTAGTTTTATTGCCTTAGGTTCAGAAAATGTGGTTTCTGTGATTTCTACTTTTGTGGAATCTATTAAGTTTTCTTTATTCACTAAAGCACGGGCATATTTTCAAATAAATATTCCACAAGAGCTTGAAAAACACATAGATTTTCCATTTGTTGTGGATGAGTCTCTCTTCATATCTGTCCAATGAAGCTTTTAGATTGATATTCTAATCTTCTCTTTATTAATTTTTCACTTTATAATATTTTACAGCATCTTAAAATCTTACCCTATGGCTGCGAACATGTCTGTTTTTTTCTGCTTTCCTGTTTTTGTTTTATATTATTCAGTTTTATACATTATAGATATATTTTATTTAGTATATAATATTAGATGTATATTCTGTTTTATATACTTTATGTATTTTGCTGTTATGTTGCTCAATGTGTGAGAGAAATTTAACCAAGAAGGATTATACTTTTATATAAAATATAATTCCTTGTCTTAAATTTCCTTCCTGTCTTGGTTTTTGGTCTGATGTGAAGTTTCAGCTTCCCTGAATAGACAAGGCACACTCCTAATGACTTCCATTCTTCCATCGTCTGTCTACAGGTTGTTAATGTAATGTACAGTTTTAGTTCCGTACTCTTATCTGCATTACCCTCTCACCTTTTAAAAATACCTACTATACCTGTATTATAAATATAATTCTAGTTGTAAAAAATGGTATTTTAAAAATTATTCCTTACATTTGCCATTTTTTAAAAAATTAGATTCATTTTTCAAAATTTGCCAGTATAAACCTTCAAATTACTCCTCCTCCTCTTCTTTTTTTCTTCTCCTCCTCCTCCTTCTTTCTTCTTCTTCTTCTTCTTCTTCTTCTTCTTCTTCTTCTTCTTCTTCTTCTTCTTCTTCTTCTTCTTCTTCTTCTTCCTCTTCCTCTTCCTCTTCCTCTTCCTCTTCCTCTTGTTCTTTTTGAGACAGGGTCTTACTCTGTCACCCAGACTGGAGGGCAGTGGCACCATCACAGCTCACTGCAGCCTTGGCATCCTGGGCTCAAGCAAATCCTCTCTCCTCGCCCTCCCTGGAGTAGCTGGGACCACAGGCGTGCACCACCACGCCCAGCCAATTAAAAAAATGCTTTTGTAGCGATAGGTTTTGCTATGTTGCCTCGGCTGGTCTCCTGGGCTTCAGCAATCCTCTTGCCATGGCCCCCCAAAGTGCTGGGATTCACAGGTGTGAGCCACCATGCACGGCCTACTCCTCTGAAATGGTTGATACATTTTCTGAGTCCCTGAATGTCTATAAATATTCTTATTTTGACAACTGATATTTAGGCTAGGTATGAAATTCTAGGTACCAATTTTTTGTCCTGGACTTTGACACATTGTTTCACTATCTTCTAGGGTCCATTTTTTGTAGATAAGACAGCCAGTCCAATCTAATTTTGTTCTCTGTAGGTAGCTGTCTACTTACATGTAGGCTCTCTAGATACACTGAGGATGAATGGAGGAATGGACTCATTTTTATTTTTATTTTTTTGTAGAGCTCTTGATCTCTTGATTAACCCTTTCAATAAGATAAGACAAAATGAAACAAAACTCATGACATTTTTCAGCACAGGGAGAATTACTCCATTAATTCTTTATTTTCTCCCTCCATCATCCTGTTTTCACCTGACAAGTAAGATGGGTGTTACAGCTTCTGAATCTGTCCTTGCTATCTTTCAAATTTTCTCTCACTTTTCACCTTTGTCCTTTTGGACTGAATTTTGAGAGACTTTTTCAATTCTCCATTTTTCTATTTTGATATTTGGCTTTGTCTTTTAATTCTTACTGAATTTTTCAATCTAGAAATCATATTTTTTAATATTTATAAATTTTATTAGATGAATTAATGGGTATCCTAGCATATTTCTCTAAGCTTGTTAAATTTACTTAAAATTTTCTTGTTACCATCATTTATCATCCTTTACCCCTCTATAATTGGCACTGCTATTTCATGCCATTTTCTCCAATATTTGAATATTCTTAATTCTTCATTTCATAGAAGATATTATAAGCCAAATAGTACTGATGACTGCAGTGTGTTACCTAGACAGCAATTGCAAATTCTGATTATAGGAGCACCGGTGGAGTCTGCTATTATGCAGAGGACTCAGCCAGGTGAGCTTCTTTTTAGGGAACATTAGCAGCTTGTGAGTCCTCAGGATTCTCCTTCCCAGGGGAGTGGCCAGGGCAATGGTCAGTTATTTGTGGCAACTCCCAGCTTCTCTGACCTTAGACCCCACTTTGAGGATATCTGTCTCAGAAATCCCACTTAAGAGAACTGTATTACCTACTCTCGTGATTCGGAGGGTGATGAGGCTCAGCTGGGCTGTTCTTCTACTTCCTGTGGTATTGGCTGCATCTGCAGCTGCCTGGTATTTCAGCTGAGCTGGAAGGCCCAGTGGGGATGGGCTCAGGATGAATGGGATCCTCTTTCCCTGGGCACTCTCCACATGGGGTCACTCTAGGTGATCTCTTCCACAGGGTAGCTGGACTTCTTCCTGTATTCCATCATGTAATGGAGTCGCAGGTCACCCTGCGTGGATGAGGGAGGTGTTTGTACAAGGAAGTGAACACAGCAAGCTGAGGACCAGCCTTTAGCTTACTGGAATTTGCCATCAATCAATTTTTATGTGTTCTGTATCTTTCAGAATTTCCTTCCTGTTTTGATCTATTGACAGTACCCCTCTGGTCTTCCAATATGGTAGTGAGTTTAAAATATATCTATTTCTTCAGTTATTTCAACAGGATTTAGAGAGAGATGAGAGAATAATGGGTTTTCAGTCAGCCATAATAATTAGAATCCTGTTTTCTAATTTTTAAATCAAAGAACACCTATTCCATTAGCAAGTCAGAAATACAAAACAAAATTTTCAGACGTGGTTGACCTTATACCTTGCGTTGTTTCATCATTGTCTCTTTTTAAAGGAAAGCAATTGAATGTTTGCACTATTATCTATTTCTTTTTATATTTTTATTCTTTCCTAAATTTTACCTATAAATTAGGGAATTTAATTTGTTTCTTGACTTCTCTCCTCATCACTTTTCCACTAACTACTGTGGCTTCATCCCTTTTTTGAGACAGGTTCTTGCTCTGTTGCCCAGGCTGGAGTGCAGTGACACAGTTATGGCTCACTGCAGCCTTGACCTCTTGGGCTCAAGGGATCCTCCCACCTCAGCCTCCCAAGTTATGGGGGCCACAGGTGTGTGCCATCGTACCTGGCTAATTTTTTAATTTTTATTTTTTGTAGAGATGGAGTCTCACTATGTTGCCCAGGGTGGTCTTGAACTCCTGGCCTTAAGTGATTCTCCCATGTCGGCCTTCCAAAGTGCTTCAGGCAGGAGCCACTACACCTGGCCTCATCCTCCTATTTTATGCATGATGACAAAGGTAAGGAACACTACAAATTGAGTATCAAGGTTTTGAAAAGTTAGATTGTGTGTTTAGCCTCTTTCAGTGTGCATGTGTGTGTATGTGTAGTGCGTGTGTGTGTGTGTGTGTGTGTAGTGAGTGTGTGTTTGGAGGCTTTTGAGATAGAGGAGTTTTTCATATGGACTAAATCACAAAATAACAATACGATAGATTTTTATTATTTCTGCAAAGTAATTCTTCATTTATATGTAAGGTAAATGGATTAATTCTCACAGAAAAGCAAAACAATTTTGTTTTATTTCTGTGAACCAAGTTAGCATGAAATTCTAGCCCTTTTTGTAAAGATGGTTTTACCAAACCTCAGCTCAGCAAAAAGTGAATGGAAATATATCTTTATCAGGGAATCTTGGGAAGACACAGTCATCTCTTAGATAATGATGTCAAAGTATTGAAAGTGTGTTTAGATCGATGCTGCTGTGTCTGGGCTGCTGGAGAAAATCCCAGAACCCTGTGGGTGAGGGCTAGTATAAATTTATGTCACCTGCCATAGTGGGCCCTCAGAACCACGTGGCAGGTGTAGTGTGTGTCTCTCTTATCAGCTAGCTTCCTGACTCTCCCAAACTGTAATTTGAAATATTCTCCACTTGTCTCAAATTGTCTTTTTCTTATTGATTAATAAAATCCCCATGTATTAAAAATACTAACCTTTGATCATATTATTTGCAATCTTTCCCAGATTTATTTGTCCCTTAATTCTAAAAAACATTGAAAACCATCACATCGATCCATATTTTCTTTGTGAATTTTCTATTATTTCACCGTTTTTACATTCATTCGTTGTACAAATTCGCTGGGGTAAAAAAGACGATTATTCTCCTCTCGTGGAATTTATAGCCCAAAGATGTAAAAAAAAGTCTTATTTTAAAACATTGGCTTATTTATTTCTTATTTACTCACTGGATTATTTTTATCAATCTGGAATTTATTTTGTTCCATCATGTGCCAATAACCTATGTCAGGTTTTTTAAACACTATTTTCTGAACACTTTTTGCTAAATATGGCTATTTGCATACACATTTCTTTCTCATAATTTGTAACTCTCCCTTTTAGGTGAAAAAAACATTAGATAAATGAGAGGTTTTGACAGGGAGAGTTTTCTTTTATTGTTCTCCCCTGCTCCCTACAATTTCTCAGCTCTTTGTTGTTATTTATTTTTTATTATAAATTTTAGAATGATTCTGTCACGTGCCATAACAATATCCATTGGGACTGTGACTGCATTTGCACTGGTCTTTTAAATTAACTGGGAAAATATTCATCTTTACTGTATTCAGCCTTCCCATCAACGACCATGACACATTTCTATAAAATTCTTAATAGCACCCAGGAAATTTTTGTGGTTTCCCATTGAAAATTCTGTACAGTTCTTGCTAGGATTCATCCTTGCATTTTATGTTCTTGTTTGATCATATGAAAGTCATTTTCTCCCATTATACCTTCTAATAAGTTAGGAATTAATTTTTCTACATTCAACTTCTTTTGGCCACTTAACCTGCATATTAATTCTAAGAGACTTTATGTGCTCATGTTATTTGCAGTGAAAGATTTTGTCATTTAGCATTGTTTATTGTGAAGTGTTTCACATGTTACTTCACTGGATAAATCAGAACAATGTTAAACAGTCATAGTGATAACAGTTTTAGGCCTGATTTTAACAGGAATAAAGTTGATATTTTTGCATGGCTTCAATGTTATCGTCTCAAACGATAATGTCTACTTCATTCACATAGTAAAGAAGAAGAAATAATGCAATTATTGTGAAACATTATATAAAGATAAGGTGGTGAGGTTATTTATTATTAACATATTAAAAATGTGAGGATCAAAAGGCATTCATTACCCTAAGAACCACCCATTTCTCATTTTCATGGATAAACTCAAGATTAAAGCTGACTCTTGAGATGGAGCTTGGTCCCTCCCTGTTAATTATCAGTAAGGGGAGTCATTTCTAGGTAGGCATGGAAAGAACGATGCGAGAACCATGCACACTTATTAAAATATTCTCTGGTTTTATTGAACAAATTCAAATTCACCTAAGATTCCAAGTCTAATCATCTTCAGAGATAACAGCAGAAGGAGTTACTAGAATCTTATTTGGAATTCAGTTTCTGCAGAGCGGTTCCTATGTGTGACCTAGCTCTGGGAAATTGTGGTGGAGTGGGGCTGATTCCAGCCTAGTCTCCCTACTTAATGCTGCGGGATCCTGGAAGGAGATCCTATGGGAATGTAGCTGATCTTCCCACTTAATTTCATTAACGGAGGCTTGGTGAGCAGGGTGGAAGCACCGCCTGCCCTGCTGGGGCCAACTCGCTGGAGGTGGGTGGAGGTGGTGCTGCCTCCAGGCATATCCATCCACTGGCCACTGAACGGAGAACGGTTTGCACCTTCCCCTCTGATGAGGCTTCTCAGGCACTCGTTAGATTGCTTTGCTCTTCTTAATGCAATTTGTCAGTAACTCAACATATTTGTTCTTGAGCAATTTAGACACCAGTTCATGTTTGTAAAGAAAATATTCCCGGGAAAAGTCTCTGGAGAGGTATCTAGTGTGTGACCGTTTCATGATAAAATGGGGCACGTGGTCATCAAGGCTTCATGCATTACTTCCCTGCCACCTTTGCAATCTTGCTGGATGCCACTGACCATGTTGGTAAGCGGGCTGCTCCTCTGCTTAAAAATGAGGACGAACTCCCCAGCTTCTTGGCCGAGCCGATAAAGCTAGCGACAATAAAAAGAAACAATGCATAATGTTCATTATACTGCTGTGTGGGGAGTTTGTTTAAGACTTGGGCCCTAAATGGTTTTTAATCCCAGGCTGCCCTGATTGTGATGATGGGAGAGAGGCGGCCCAGCCGTCTGTTATAAAATCATTGCAAATATGAGCAGAATAAAAAATGGTGAAAGGGATCTTGTTACAGATTCTGTTTATTCCATGAGGATTTGAGGAAAGCAAATAGGCAGTGATTCTGTTTGGAACTTGTTCCTGAAAGATCACCTTTTATGTAGGTAAGTCAAAAGGTTAAAGAAGTAAACAGAATTTAAATACAGCCAGTTTTAGTACTTTTTCCATTGTTTGACTTAACTGATTCCTAACACATAATAATTAATAATAATAATAATAATAATAAACCCAGGACCTAGCCAAGGATAAAGAATCCCTAAGATATAAGAGCTGTAAAATCTTGCTGGGGCTTATCTGTAAAATATCATTTTGATTTTGGGTCTAGAGAAGTGCTTTGGATCTCAAATGACAATGAATCTCTAGAAGTCCAATAGTGATTTCTGCCAGCTTGTGCCTGTAATGGACAATGTGGCCGCGTATTATGAGGCCATGATTAAGGAGTTGGGGGAAAAGGTGAGAGTGATTCTGGACTTTATTTTGGCACCCTGCACAGCTCAATGTTACCACAATTATTGGTTTTCTGAAATATGTCCCTATGCATTATTCTGATCAGATTACTTGCATTGCACAATTCTCTGGTGAATAACGGGACAATTGCACAAAATAAATCTCTCTCTGAAATTTAATCTTCTTGTCTGTACACTGTTAAGAAGAACATCTACTGTCCTCTGATAAGGAGTTGTATATCTTCCCTAACTGAAGTGGGTTTTTTTTTTTAATTATCCATAATGGAAATTCACAAACAGGCAAATGACCATGTCGTTGATGTTTATGCAAGGAAGAGGGTGTTGAAATACAGCTCGTGTTCTCACAAGCCCTGTGTGATGAAATTCTAATTTCTTTTGTAAAAATGCCATGGGAGACTGGGTTGGGTGGTTTATTGAAAGCTTTACTCTTTCACCCCCTAGAAGTTTCCAGCACTATTCTTTTCAAAATCTGCCTCCCTGTTGGGGTGGTGGAGCCCATGGAAGTGTCCCTTGTCATTTGGCACCTTTTCCTCTTCTCGGCTTTGCGAGGCTGCCCTCATTTAGAGGCATGAGCAGATTTCTCTTGAGCTGTAGAATTTCTCCTGGGTAGTGGGGAATGTCGTAGGCAGGAAAACGTGGAATATTTGTGCCAAAGATAGAAAAACGGCCCTGCCTTGAGTTCCGTGAACTGTGGGGCACATTCTTGCTGAAAATGAGTGATGGGGGAAGAAGTCCTGTAAAAATAGGACCGAGCTCATAGCCGAAGCCCTTGGTGTGGCAGGATTTCCTAAAGACCCTCTCTGTAGAATAGCCAGAAAAAAAAAAAAAACAAAAAAAAAAACAACAAAAAAACACGCCATCAGGACATTCAACTATCAAACCAGGAGTTCAGCTGTGACGGCCCCTCTGTTTATGAGGAAACATCACATCTTGAAGTCATTTTTTCCTCTCTTTCTAGAAATCATATTGTCAGAATGCAGCCAGCCCTCCTGACTTGGGTGTGTGCCTCTTGGAACAGACTCATATCCTGGGGAAGTATCCAGGAAATGTTTATTCTTTATTTCAAACTTAGCTTTTAAAAAATACAGAAGAAAGACATGTTCATTATTAAAGAAAGCAAAGAGTACAAAATCTGTGAAATTAAAAGGTTCCCCCCACACCCTGGCCAAACCATTTCCCGGTCACCCCAGCTCTTCTCCCCAGAGGTTGTCCTATGGAGACCTTCCTCTGGACTCCTGCAGGCATTGGCTTTGCACGTACACAAGATGAATAACGTTATAGCATTTTACATGACTCCCTGCACCTCGCTGGTTCTTGCCTAACATATTTTAGACAATTTTTTTGCATTTCTGTACATAAATTCAACCTGGTGAAAATTAATCCTGCTTAGTATTCCAGCAACCAATTTATTTAAACTCGTCCTCCACTAAGACACATTGTTTCCCATTTTCCATTACTATGAACAAGAGGAAGGTAAGAAAAAGGATAATGCTTAAGAGTGTAAGTCTGGTTACAAAATGGACTCAGTTCTAATCACAGGTTGCCACTCACCAGCCATCTACCTATCCTCTTGGAACCCAATTCCTCCCCTGTAAAATGGGAATAAATGAAACATACCATAGAGTTGTTGAGGGAATAAAAATCATGCACATAAAGTGAAAACATCAGAACTTTGCAGACAGAAAGCTTTTTCTGTATATATTTTTTGAATAAACAGTTGTGTGTGTGTGTGTGTGTGAAAAAGAGAATTTTTGTGCAATTAAGTGGGTGCATTTGTAAGATGAAGCCTCACATGTGGAACTGCTGGATCAAAGCATGTGTGCACTTTAACTTTTGAGGAATATTGCCAAATTAACCTCCTCAACCGAGGACCCATTCATGCTGTCTTGAGGAAGGCTTGAGTTTTCCTTTCCTCATCCGTTTACCAGAACTGGACATTCACTTGCTGGTAAGCCTTTGCAAAACTAGAGTTGAAAGTGCTGCTTTTTGCTTGGATTTGCATTTATTTACTTACGGTGGTTTCGTATCTTTGTTGTATTTCTTCTCTCAATAGCCTGTTCATATCCGTGGACATTTTCCTTCTGGGTTAATCAGGTTTAACGTAACAAACAAGAGGTGTATGAATTACTTTTACATTCACAAAATCTCCCTTTTACCTGTCCTAATGTTGTGAGCATTTCATTTTATTCCTTTTCTTTTCTCTCTTTGTTAAGAGAGAGGGTCTCATGCTGTTGCCCAGCCTGGAGTGCAGTGGTGCTATCATGGCTCACTGCAGCCTCAACCTCTTGGGCTCAAGCAATACTCCCACCTCAGCCTCCCAAGTAGCTGGGACTACAGGCACATGCCACCAACACTTGGCTAATTTTTTAAGTTTTTTGTAGAGACGGGGTCTGACTATGTTGCTCAGGGTGGTCTTGAACTCCTGGCCTCAAGCAATCCTCCCATCTTGGTGGGGTTAGGATTACAGGTGTGAACCACTGTGCCTGGCCTCATTTCTTCACTGATTTAGTATATGACACTTTTGCTTTACAGAATTTTAAACATTTTATTTAGTCAGAGTTATCAGCCATCTACTTTATTTAGCTTTTTTTTTTTTTTTTTGACAACAATTATAACCAGTTTAACAATTTTTGGTTTATTAGGAAAAACCTACACTCTTTAAATAACTATCATGGTTTTATTCATGAAGTTATGTATTTGGCCCTAATGAAATTAACTGATGTATAGAGTTGAAGCAGTGATTCATTCCTCCCTTCCCCCAAATTGCTATTCATTTGTTCTAACACAATTTATTTTCCATCTTTCTCTCCACTGTTTGAAGTGGTTACATTATAATAGGAAAATTATTATATGTATTTGATTAATTTCTGGATTTCCATTGCATGTATTTACTTAATCATCCTATCTCCATATCATATTGCCTTTTAAATAAAAGCTTTTTAGATTATCATGCTGTAAAGTTGAATATTTTTCTTTTAGTGTAAAGTTTTAGCATATTTCATATGTATCAAGTGCTTTAAATAGGGTCACTTTTTCAGATGTTTTGTCGGTGGAGATCATTTTTTTCCTAAAAACGTTTCTTGGCTATCTTCCCATATAGTTGTTTTAGAATAATTTTGTTCAATTCTTAAAAAATTCTTGATTTCTAAAAATCTGTTAATTTGGGGAGAACTTACGTCTGCACTCCTGAGCTGCGGGCTCCTGTTTGTTAGTCTTCTTTTATGTCCCTTCATTGAGCTCAATGTTTTCCTACCATGCATGTTTCTTTAGTTTATACCTAAGAATCTCATCTAATTTCTTGCTATTGTGAATGGTAAATCCTTTTCCAGTTAGTTTTGAACTATTTTATATTGAAAAGAGTTATTAATTTCTGAAGAGCAATTTCATAACCCACAAACCTACTCATGTTTTATTATTTCTAATCATTTTGGTAACTTGATTTTTTTCCCAGAGACGCACCATGTTTTGTTCATCTCTAATCTGTGTCGTCATCTCTGTTATATCCTCCCTCCCACCTGCCTTTGGTTCATTTTGTTGTTCTTACACAACTTGTTGAGTCTGGGACTTAGCTTATTCTTTTTCAATTTTTCTTCTATATGCACTCAAGAATCTATTTTTCTCCAAATATTGCCTTAGCTTGTCCTATAAGAATTCGTTTTGTTTTTTACTGCTCATTTCTAAATACTTGGCTTTTTATAATGTATAATAAATAGTAGTAGTAAGTAGTAATAAATAAGTAAATAATAATAATTTTTAATTACAATTTTCTTTGCCTTTTTGTTTCTCATTTTCTGCCTTCTGTTTGATTGCTCGAGTTTTTCCCTGCTCTCTTGGATTGTAAACATTCTGTTATTTTAGTAATTCCTTAAAATGTTTTAACACGAATATCTCTATCCTCCTCTAGAAAAATACAAGAACTTAAGACTATATTAGTTTTTCTTATGTTAATTTCTTTGCTGAGTACTATTAGAAAAAAATGAGGAATAGCAGGGAGACTTGTCCTGTTTTTATTTTATGGGTTATGCTTCCAAACATCAGCCTTAAGTATCATGATAGCTTTTGATTTTTGGTGAATGATGTGTGTGTATCTGTGTTGTATGCATGTACACAATTTAAGGGTGAATGTAGTCAATTTCTTAGTTTAGTTTTTCATCAGAAAATAACTTTAAATTTTATAAACTTTCCTTTTGACATACGTTTATCAAATGTCCTCCTTTGTCTATTGATATGTGAATTACATTAATAGATTTTCTTGTCTTGAATCATCTATAAAATAGTGATTGAAATCATATCTATTTTTTCTTCTTTCTTGCAAAAAATATTTCCTGCACAGCAACTATGTGCTATTCTAGGCACCAGGAATGTGCAAAGGAAAACGTTGGCCCTTGCCAAGCTGACATTTGTGTGTGTGAGTGACAGACAGCAAATCACAAATAAACAAGATACTGGACAAGATGCAGAGGTAAATAGCACTATGAAGGAAACCAAGAGGGGGATATGAGAGACCTCATGGTATCGCTGGGAGCATTCTGAGATGGTGTGCCCCACACAGAGTTTCATGCTTGTGGGTTTCTTGCCTTGATATCTTGTTCACCTCTGCTGTTCCTTTTGCTGACATTCTTTTACTCTCAACCTTTCTGGGTAACTTTTTAAAGATGTTTCTTACATACAGCATATGGTTGAATTTTAATTTAGTATAAATACTTTTAATAGGTCAACTTATCCAATTTATATTTATTATGTATCTATTATTATCTGTAAAATGATGATTGAAATCGTATGCATTCTGTATTCATTCTTAGGTCTTTTTAGAAATTGTCATGCATAATTTTTCATTATTGTTTCTATAACATTTTAAATCTTTCGTTTTTTATCTTTGGCTCACACACTCTGTGTGTGTATACATGTATATGACACAGAGAGAGAAACAAAAAGAAAGTGAGAAAGACAGAGCAAGAGAACTCCTGTCTAGTATTTGGAAGGGCTAAAGTTCCTTTTAGTTCTTCTAGTACTCACTTTTATAACTTTAAAGAAATACTTACATCTCTATTTCTTGATAGATCCACTCCACATAGTATTGATTTACCCCAATCTGTGAAAGGTGGGAAAATGGATGGCCTTATACTTCTTGTTCTCTCTCCCAGTCTCTGGATTTGCATAGCTATAGTTTTAACATTGTTGCTTTTTTTTTTTTTTTTAAAGCAGTATTTACTTGCTGCCTTTTCCCCATAATTCTTGCAATTGCGTTGTTTCAATTCCGTATTTAAACACACCTTCAGTGCTCACCCCAGTCAGTGAGTTTATTCCCATTGCTACTTTCCTTCTTTGCCTGGATTCCAGTTAGCTTTTATTTATTATTTATTTATTTTTGCACGAAGGGCCCATCTTTGCTATACTGAGGGTGTTTTCTGTTCATTATGGACATAAAGAAACTGGCTGCCTATGAAACACTACAGTTACACTTCTTCCCATCAAACTTTGGGCCACTGTGTTTCTCAACCTGCGAATGTTTGAATTCCCTGCTTGGGAATCAGCAGAGAGATTTGTTTCAAGTGCAGATTCCTGGAGGCCGTTGCATCCTCGTGACTCGGAGGCTCTCGGCGAGGGCTTGGGGAGCGCTGCCGTTTCAGAGGAGCTTCCTGGGCTGCTCCTGTGCAACTGAGGCGCAAAAATCTGTGAGGCCAGAGTTGCTCTGTGGCTCCCGGCTCTGAGAGGCATGTCTGACATCCCCAGCCCGCTAGGATTTTCCCTTTGTTAGCTGATTTCCTCTTTCTGGTTTGTTGTTATTACAGGTTTAAAAATTTTTTTTTTTTTTGAAATATAATCACTTCCTCTGTGTATGTCTTGATGTCCACAGGCTTGGATCTGGCTTTGGGGATCAGGCCTCGCTTTGGTTTAGGGAAGCGTTCCTTCCACTAGGTGTCGAATAACTTTACCATCCACGTTCTCTTCTCCTCCTGGTCCTCCTCACCACCGCTACTCCCTTTTTCCTTGCTCTGATTTATTTTCTTTGGAGCAGTTGGCAGTATCTGAACTTTGTTCATTTTCTTGCCTCTTGCCTGTCTTGTACCCACTAAAATGTAAGCTTCCAGTGGGCTGGTGGCTTCTTACTGCTAATGTCCAGGGTACTAGCACAGTGTGTGTACAGTCAGAAGTCCATTCAAAGGATGTTAGAATGAACATATGGAAAAGTAAATAAGTGAAATTGCCGTGTCTGTGTCGGAACCGACCGCCTATCAGTTGGAACGCCTGTGTCTTTATTGCATATCCATCACCTCCTCCTTGTAACCCTTTGTCTCATGGAATTTCCCACAGGCTTGTCCTCTGTTCTCCTGCATTCTTGGCACCTTTGGCTTAAATTCTTGTGGCTTTAATTGTGGTTTTTGCTCTGTAACAGTTTTATCTTCAAGTTTATCCTCTATGGTTATTCTGTATTTTTATCTTTATTCTGTAATGTTCTCTCTTTTTATTTCTTAAAGTTTTGCTTTAAGCTATTTCTTCCATATTCCATTTTATTTTAAATTTACAGAGAATTGAAAGAAGGTTTTGCTGGGATAATTTTTTTTTTCTGCTTTTTGCTGCAATTCTTTGAATGCACACCCTTCATGGGCCTTTTCCCTGACAGGTCCCCTTCTTCTCTTGGGTCCCGTCTTCACAGGCCTTCATGGAAAGAATATTGTTCACCTTTGGCTGGGGACAGTTCTACCAGGCCCTGCTATTTACTCAAGAACAATGCAAAACAGGCCAAGGAGAGTGCGTCCATGGAACCGTCACCCGGTTTCACATCCATTCCACACCGCCCCTGATACGGTTGGGCTGTGTCCCCACCCAAATCTCACCTTGAATTGTAGCTCCCATAATCCCCATGTGTTATGGGAGGGACCCCGGTGGGAGGTCATTGATTCATGGGGGCAGGATTTTTCTGTACTGTTCTCATGATAGTGAATAAATCTCATGAGCTCTGATGGTTTTATAAAGGGCAGTTCCCCTGCACACACTCTCTTGCCTGTTGCCATGTAAGATGTGCCTTTGCTCCTCCTTCAACTCTGGCCATGATTGTAAGGCCTCCCCAGCCATGTGGAGTCCATTAAACGTCTTTTCTTTATAAATTACTCAGTGTTGGGCATGTCTTTATTAGCAACGTGAGAACAGACTAATGCACCCCTCTGACTGGAGCAGGTTTCTTACCTTTCCTGTTCCTCACTTTGGCAGGGCTTGGTGAGGCTCACAGGGAAGCTCACACCACTTTTGCATTGTTGATTTTTGTTTAACATCTCTTCTCTGGTGGGCAGCAGTGAAGCCAATTGTTGTTTCCCTTCTCTCTTAGATTTATTTCAATTCCAGGCTCTGCCTTCAAGTGGGCCTTGGAAAGCTGACCATGTTTCCCTGGAGCCCCCATTTCCAGCTCTGCCTTCCTTCATTCTGCTTCTTCCCAGGTTATTCAAGACCTTCTCATTTTTTCCTGACATCTGTCCCCTGTTCCAGCTCTTCAGAGATGCGCTGGCCCAGGCGTCCACCACAGATGTGGTCAGGCCTGTTACCCATCATCTATGATTTGAGACTGTGATCATTTCCTACCTTCACTGAAACTGGAGTTTATATTCCAGCTTTTTTGCTTACTTCTGATTGGTTTCAGAACAGGAAGCCTGACATCCTTTTTGCTGAGGCCACTTTGAAAACTGGAGAGTCCAGTGGGCTGCGTTCAGTTCAACCCGGGATGCAGCCCTGTCTTGTTCAAGTGCACCACGTTGTAGATCCACGTGTCCCTGAGCGGTTCTTACATGACTTCGTAAAATTGGAAAGAAGTTACAGCCAGCACGAGCATAGTGTTTGTAATGATTTGTTTTGAGTAACTTGCTGGTATTTCAGGATTCCGCAAATGCTGATAATTTGTGAGTAACTGCTGGAGGCAGAGAAAACCCACATTTAATGGATACCTACTAGGTGGTGATTGCTTTACATCTGTCATCATTCAGTTTCATCTTCACAACAACCCTACTAGCTGGGTATTATCATCTCCATTTGGTGCATCAGGAAACTTGCTGGAGGCTGCCTTCCCAGTGGGGATGTGCTTCTGAGGCAAGTGCCAGCTCCGCTGTACCTGGAGGTCCTCTGTGCAGAGATGTCTCCATTTCCATTCCTTGCCTTTCTTGGCAACATTTGGCCTTGGCAGGGCCTAGGTGAATAAAAAGTTGTCCACTGTGTTCATCTTTATGGATGACTTGACACAGAGGTTGCCCAGGGACCTTACCTGTGGGTTAAGGCTATGGGACAGAAAGGATTGGGGCTGCAGTTAAAATCAGGTTCTCAGACCTCACCTGCCCTGTTGCATCGTAGGGAAAACTGCTGGCTATGGGAACAGGAGGGTACAGAGGAGGCACCTTATGCATTTAGATACCCCGGGACCCTTTTATGTCTTCCCACAGGCTGCATCAGTAGCTCTTTGGGACCTTGGACAACTGTCAGCTTGCCTGGCTGTATAACCTTCACCGTGCACAGAGGGTGCTGGCATCCTGGGTGCCCTCACTGCTACTGTGCAGAGAGGGTGCTAGTGTCCTGAGTGCCCTCACTGCGACCATGCAGAGAGGGTGCTGGCATCCTGGGTGCCCTCACTGCTACCGTGCAGAGAGGGTGCTGTGCGTCCTGGGTGCCCTCACTGCTACCATGCAGAGAGGGTGCTGGCATCCTGGGTGCCCTCGCTGCTACTGTGCAGAGGGTGCTGGCATCCTGGGTGCCCTCACTGCTACTGTGCACAGAGGGTACTGTGCGTCCTGGGTGTCCTCACTGCTACCGTGCACAGAGGGTGCTGTGTGTCCTGGGTGCCCTCACTGCTACCATGCACAGAGGGTGCCGGCGTCCTGGGTGCCCTCACTGCTACCGTGCAGAGGGTGCTGTACGTCCTGGGTGCCCTCATTGCTACCGTGCACAGAGGGTGCTGTGTGTCCTGGGTGCCCTCACTGCTACCGTACAGAGGGTGCTAGCGTCCTGGGTGTCCTCACTGCTACCGTGCCCAGAGGATGCTGTGTGTCCTGGGTGTCCTCACTGCTACCGTGCCCAGAGGATGCTGTGTGTCCTGGGTGCCCTCACTGCTACTGCACAGAGGGTGCTGGCATCCTGGGTGCCCTCACTGCTGGCTGAATGATTAAAGAATCCATGGCAGATAGAGTCAGCAGAGACTCTGAATTCACAACACACACCTTTGAAGACTCATCTGTGCTGAGGACTCTGCCACCTTTAAGTCTACCGTGAGGGACTCATTACTTTTGCTTAAGACTTGGTTACAGGTGGCCACCATAGTTGTGGTCCTACATCTTTCTGTGAAAAACAGTGAAATAATAACTACAGCCTGCTTTCTAATTTGTTTCTTATATGTCAGACGTTTCCCCCGAGAATAGCTTTTTTACTTGAACAAGAGTTCGAGGAGGTGGAAGGAGATAGGTAAATTGTAAGCAGTCATATCCCCCCCTCCCAGAGGTCCCCATCCTGATCTCTGGAACCTGCGAATATGTTACATTACATTATTCACATACATTACATGGTGAAGGGGAATTAAGGCTGCAGATGGAATTAAGTTGGTGAATTCCCTGACTTCATAATAGGGAAAAAAGCCTGGACTATCCAGGTGAGCCTGATGTAATCACAGGATCCTCGAAAGGGAAGAGGGAGGCAAAGAGGCCTCAGAGACGTGCCACATGGCGGGGACCCAGCTCAGCACTCTGGCGTTAAAGATGGAGGAAGAGACCAGGAGTCAAGGCACACAGGAGGTACAGGCAGGGACGCGGATTCTCTCCTGCAGCCTCCTGGAGCAACGCAGCCCTGCCAACACCTGGATGTTAGCCTGGTGAGAGTCATGCCAGATTTCTAGTCTGTAGAACTATATAGTAATAAGCTCGTGTTGTTTTTGGCCACTTAGTTTGTGTAACTTAGTACAGCAGCAATAGGAAAGTGATATGTAAGTGAACGCACAGTTTGAAGGAGCTGGGGTTGGCATTGCGTTTGTCCACTCTCACTTCCCACATGGGACAAGTACTGGTTGATGCCTTCCCTGGGCTGGCCTGGATTGTGAGTGAATTATCTGGGCTTTCCTCTGGGTTTAGGAAGGCTTCTCAGTTACTGTTGCTGGTTATCCCCCCTGTTGGGAGGGGAAGAAACCAGCGGGGAAGAGCATCAGTTGCCTTGGCAGGGAAACTATCAACCGTGTTGAGAAAATGAAGAAAGAAAAAGCAGTTCAGCTCATTTGTGACTATTTAGTCTCTGATAAAATCGCAAAAACTGTTTGGGTGGTTTTCAGCAGCAACTGGATAAGGATTCCAAAATAGCCTCCTTTGGTCCTTCATTTGAGATTCTACAGGCATTTAAAAGTCTTCTCTGAATGTGGAATACGTTCACATTCTCCACACAGCTGCAGATGTGTATTAGCATTTTTGTTTTGCCTTCAAAGTTCCTTCTTGACCAGCTAATAATGATAGCGACTCAGCCAAAGGAAAATACACACACACACACACACGCGTGCACACTCCTACATGCACACACCCCTCCATGCACACACCCCCATACAAACACCCCTCCATGCACACACCCCCCATGCACACACCCCTCCATGCACACACCCCCCATGCACACAACCCCCCATGCACACACCCCTCCATGCACACACCCCCATACAAACACCCCTCCATGCATACACCCTTCCATGCACACCCCCCCATGCACACCCCCCCATGCACACACCCCCCCCATGCACACACCCCCCCCATGCACACACCCCTCCATGCACACATCCCCATACAAACACCCCTCCATGCATACACCCCTCCATGCACACACACACCATGCACACACCCCTCCCTGCACACACCCCTCATGCACACATCCCCCATGCACACACCCCCACCCACCCACCCCCACACACATGCAAGCACACACACATGCATGCCACACATACCACACATATACATGCATACACATGCACATATATGTGCACATCCACACAGGCACATGGGTGAATGTTCATATCTGTAGGATTGCCTGTGCTTTGTAATTTAGAGTCAGAATAGCCTGCTATAAATATTTTTAAATTTCAAACTTTTTTTAGTTCTTACTGTGTGCCAAAGTGCTCAAGTGACACTTAAATGTGTCATCTCGCTTAATCCCTAAAATTTTATGAAATAGATAATATTACTATGCCCATTTTGCAGATGAGAAAACAGGCTCCGGAGTCTAAGTAAGGTTGGTGTAGGGGAATCAAGGCTGCAGATTAAATTAAGGTTGCAAATTCCCTGATTCGAAAATAGGGAAATGAGCCTAGACTATCCAGGTGAGCGCGATGTAATCACAGGGTCCTTAAAAGGGGAAGAGGGAGGCAAAGAGAAATCAGAGATGCCACGTGGGAGGGACTCAGCCCAGCACTCTGGCTTTAAAGATGGAGGAAGAGACCAGGACCCAAGGCACACAGGAGGAAAAAGCAAGGAAGTGCTTGGAAATGCCTGGTCTGTGTGACTCCAATGTGAGCTCATACTGGTTTTGTGCTCATAATGGCCAGATAGTTGGGTTTGCCCCCTGGCTTTGCCACTTTTTAATAAATGCATGACTGAAGGTGAGTTGCTTAGTCTTTCTGTGTTCTAGTTTCTTTATGGAAAATGGGTACGATAATAGCATCAACCGCAGGGGGTTACTTGTGGATTAAACGAGAGTGCAAATCAAGCTCATGGAACAATGTCTAGCATCTGGGACATCCTCATAAAATGTTAGCAGTTGTTATCACTGTAGGGCTGACTCCGTAAATTGTCATGTCACCTGGTGTGCTAACGAGCTGTTTGTGAAAGCTGGACAAAGCTTGTTTATGTCAGTCCAAGTTTCAAGTAAAACAAAATAAAATTCAGCAGATAAATGGACATTATAATAGCTTGCTTTTTATATTCCTTAACCTGATCCTCACAAAAACCTTATAAAGTCAGTGTGACAGTAGTTATTACATTTTTGTTAAAGTTGTGAAAACTGAGGCTCAGAAAGCTAACAAGACTTGACCAAGTTTAGACAGCTACCAGATAGGAGAGTCAGATTCTCTGCTTCCAGGTTAAATGATGACTCTGCATCAACACTGTTCATCCACCCATCTGTACATCCATCCATTCCTCTTTTTATCCATCCACTCATCCATCCATCCATCCATCCATCTATCCATCCATCCGTCCGTCCGTCCATCCACCATCCATCCATCCATCCATCTATCCATCCATCCGTCCGTCCGTCCATCCACCATCCATCCATCCATCCATCCGTACATCCATCCATCCATCCACCCATCCATCCATCCATCCACCCATCCATCCATCCATCCATCCATCCATCCATCCACCCACCTATCCTTCCATACATCTATCCATTCATCCATCCACCCACCCACCCATCTGTCTGCCCATCCACTCATCCATCCACCCACCCACTATCATTTATCACTCAGAATGTGCAAAGCAATACATGGGCCACATACTGCAGAAGTGAGCATGGGGATGCACATATTTATTGGATCTTGGCTCAGTGGACTCTTCCTTATATGAATATAACGACTTGAGTAGGTTTTCTTCTCCTGGGTCATCTTTAATTTGTGCTCTTGGTCACTTCTGGGTATTTTTCTTGAACTTATTCAGGAAGCATGTCTGTTTTAATGTAATGCTGTGATGCCTTAATGCTTTCTGTTGGTGATGTGAAGATGGATATAGAGAATTTAAAAATTTTATTGGTTATTAAATATTGTCATGAATTTAGAGAGAAAAGTGTAACGAGCCCATCTGACTGGTGTTTTGGTGACTGTCACTTGCGGTGTGGCTAGACAGTCACTTTTCGAAGGCCATGTGGGGTCTCAGACCTGCTCTCTAACTGTGCAGGTGCAGAGTGGCTGCTCCGGGCTACAGCCTGCACAGAGAAACTCCAGATATGTGCGGGAACAGGAGAGGAGAGGGCGCCAAAGCTGCGAGTTGTCAGTTAAGGGGAGAGACGCCACTGACTATTGACAACTCCTGTTTCATATGGATGCTTCTCGGCCTTTGCTTGAAAAAGTCTTCACTCTATTTGGGTTTCAAGAACTTTCTGCATGAAATCTCCAAACTGAGATTGTATGCATGATTATAGCCGGCTTTGCAAATTAGCATATCTTGCAGACATATTAGCTCATTAGGACAACCTACAGCCATCCCTAGAAGGCGAGCGTCAGCTGCCATCAATATTCCACTCTCAGGCGAGAGAAGGTGGTGACGGGAAAGCTGGAGGAGGGCTTGTGCCTGTGTTGGCTGACTGAGACTCTTTCCCCTGTTTAGAGGACCTGGCTATGAACGCATCTGAAGGACTGGCTGAAAATATTTTCAGCATTATGAAGATGCACTTGAAAGACTTGATAAAAGTCTCCCCCACCCAGAGGGGAGTGGTGAGTGCACAGAGAACACCCTCTCATTGCCGTGAATTTGGCTGCCCCTCTCCATTCAGAACAGAGCCTGTAGATTATGCCTGTAAGTTACTCACATCATTCTGGTTAAGAATTAATTCTCACAGTCCAGCATTACCGTGGCCAGATGCTTAAATATTTCTGAGAATGTAAAAGCATGAATTGGATAACAGAAGCACATTTTGAAGGAATGGTTCTCAAGGTTGGGTCACCAGACCAAAGCAGCATTGGCCACACCTGGACTTTTATTAGAGAGATGCACATTCCAAATCTCACCCCAGGCCTAATAAATCAGAGATTCTAATGGGATTTGGGGCTAGCCCAGAATCTGTTTTTAGAAGCTGTCTGGGGGATGTTACCTGTAACCTCAAATTTGAGAACCAGTGACTCAGGGGAAACAACAGACAACTGAATAGCCCTTCACTCACAGCTGATCATAAAGAAGTCTGTTCTTTTATTGAGGAACTTGTTTTCAAGTTAATTAATTGAATTTATCATGGCTTGCATTTTATCCTTTAAAATTTCAATTTTTAAAATACAGTTGAACTGTTTTATATTCATTATGATCATTTTACAGATACCTTCTATTTGTATTGAGTTATATTTGACATTTCATTATGGTAGTAATAATAACTTGATTCAAAAACTATTTTGAAAAAGCAAATTATTAGATTATAATAGTATAGCTGGTACTATTTATGTCTTACTCTTCTTACTATTTTCTATAGTGAATGTATATTACCTTTGTCATCAGGAAACACTATGTATTCTAAATATAAGCAAATCAATAGGATTTAGAGTGTGCTGCTAGGTGGATAAAGGGGATAGAACGCTGATGGGAGGCGGATGCTTCTGGTGTTTTCTCCATTTTTGTAGTTAATGTTTGACTGAATCACTAATGGCATTTTAGCATAAAAAATGCAATGTGGAACTACTGCCCTTCAAAACCTTACTGGAAATGAGAAATCTAAAGGCTATGCTGATGGAATGGAGTTTTAAAAATTGTATGTGTTTTTAAAGTGACGTACAGTAAAACGTATTCGCTATGGTTTATAGTTCCATGAGTGTAACAAATGCTTAGTCAAGTAACTACCATCACAATTAAGATACAGAATAATTCCATCACCTCCTGAAAACCCCTTTATCCTAAGCCCCTTTCCCCATCCTCCACTCCTGGCAACCACTGATCTGTCTCTGTTCCTCTAGTTTGGTCTTTTCCAGAATGTCATATGAGTGGAATTGCACCTGCTGAGGCCTTCAGTCTGGCTTCTCTGCCTGTTTGTTTCCGTTTATTGCTGAGTGGGGTTCCATTCTATAGAGGGATCACAATTTGTTTTCTAGTTGGTTTGTTTCTAGTTTTTGGCAATTGTACATAAAGCTTCTATAAGCATTCAGGTACATTTTATTTGTGTAAACTGAGTTTTCATTTTTCTTGAGTGCAAACAGGATTGCTGTTGCTGGGTCTTATGGTAAATGTATGTTTAACTTTATAAGAAACCATCACCCTGTTCTCTCAAGTGACTGTATGATCTTGCATACCCACTAGCAATATATGAGAGTTGCAGTTGATTCACATTCTTGCCAGCAGTTGGCATTGCCAGTATTTTTTATTTTGGCCATGTTAATAGGTGTGTCACAGTTTTAACTCTCATTGCCTTAATGGATAATGATCTGGAATATTTCTTCATTTGCCATTTGTATATCCTCTTTGGTAAAGCATCTGTTCAAGTTTTTGTCCATTTTTAAAATTGAGTTGTTTGTTTTCTTGCTATTGAGTTTTGAAAGTTCTTTATATATTCTAGATATAAGTCGTTTATCAGCTATGTGATTTGCAAATACTTTTGCCAAGTCGATGGCTTGTCATCTCACTCTCTTGAGAGGGAATTATTTCCTTGCATGTCCTTAGTGGAAATAAGCAAAGATCATGCATGAGAGGACAAGCAAGCGATTCCCTCAGACCTCGCTCTGGCGGCAGAGGTGGCCATCGCCACATGCCTTTGGCAGAGACTCAGAGGTAGGCAGCAGAGTGAGGTACTTCTCAGTGGAACAGGGGTGGCTTCCGGTGTGCCCCGGGTGGAAGACTGGGGAAGATGGGGGTGAGTGGGTGCTGTCTGGAAGCAGAGCCTCCAGTTTGACTGATATGGGTGCGTATTTGGCTTTCTTCATTGGTTTGGAGTTGGGTAAAACTTCTGGAAGCTAGCAGTTATTGACTAGGTGCTGACTGCTCTGAGCTGGTTGCTACAGAGGGCGTGCGCCAGAGTTCTGCTGTCATATATGGCTTGACCACCCTTGGTTTGTTTCTTCACTTTCCTCTTATTTAAGGGACCCAGTATAGCTTCTATCGCCAGTCTTTGCATAAGCACAATGTGTGTGGATCAGAGCCGGGGTATGTCAGGAAACATTGCAGCTGGGGGTGGGGTGGGGCTGAGCTGGGCTGAACCGGGCTTATCTAGGGAATATTTGGGACTGGCTGTGGATGTTGGGTGTTGAGGTGCAGAGAGGTTCAAGGACCAGAGAGTTTCCGGTCTCTATCAATACGTCAGTGACCATAGCATCTGCTGCTGGTCCTGGGGAACCTGGCAGAGCTGACCCTATGACACCACCCGTAGGCCCCAGTGTGCTAACAGCCCTGGGCTGGCATCCCCTTCAGAGGAGCCCCAGGCTCGGCAGACAGGAGCAGTTTACTTTTCCTTTCCTGTGGCCCATGCCCATGGGGTGAAGGTCACTTCTACCCTGAGCCCAGCCTAGGTGGGCCTTGGCTTTGCCCAAGACTAGGGCGGGAGAGAATCCTGCAGAGGGGTCCAGAGCGAGCCCAACCTCTGGTGTCTGTAGGAGCAGGTGGTACTGACATCCCTGCACTGATGTGGTCGTGGCACACACCGGACACTTGCTGCTTTCTAGGCAGGTGTCCTGCATGCAGCCAGGTGCCTTGTCACCTTTGTCCACTGGACTGTGACCGCCTGTGACTGGAGTCACTCAGTGTTTGACCACGGGAAGTGGATCCTGGCACCTGGCAATCAATATTGCAGAAGTGACTGCCTCTTTGCATTTAAAATGGCATCCTTCAGTGGCAGGGACTGGTGGTGTCAGTGCAGATCTGTGCAAATGCGGGCCACTAAGCTGCCAGCAGGCTGGTGGGTAACAGTGGATTTCAGAGGAGACTACTGCCCAGGCTACTGAGCAGCAGGCCCTGTCCACTGCCTTTTTCCCTCTTCTGTCCCTACCAGGGTTGCTATGGGTCCCTGCCTTTCTTTATATTACTTCTCCTAGGAATACCTGGGGCATGTGGGCAGATTATACCTGCTCCTGAAATGAATAAAATTCTTGCTGCCTGTGTGATTTTCGTGAAATATTAGCTTAAGATTTTGATACCTTCCAAAATGTGAATTCATCTGGGATGATTTCCACTAAGCTATTTACACCTATAGTAAGAATGAGCACCAAAGCCCTTCCCAAGGGCAGATTTCCATACAGGAAGCCTGTGGAGGCGACAGGTTGGGTGTAGGGGGTGTGGATGAGGCTGGCGGGGCTTGAGACCTCAAGACACAATCTGTTCTGGCCTCATGGGTCAGTTGGTTTCCTGGCGGGGCAACTGGTCATCAGGAGGGGACCAGAGGGGAAGCTTAAGAAGTTTGGGGCACTATGTGTTGTCTTGTACGAAAGCAGCCTTCATTTGTTTCTTCTAAAAAACGCTCCCTTTTGGGGCCTGGGGGAGAAGGGTGTTGTGGGGAACAGGCTTGGGAACCTGCAGGCCTGTTGCCTCCACAGTGCTCTCCTGGGGTCCACGTGTACTTCTTGGCTGTATCTCCACAGACCCCTTCTGCTGCCAGCACTCACCATTGTATAAGACAAGGGGAATGAATCTGGCCTGGCTGCCATTTCTGTTTCCTGAAGTCTACAGCATCTCTCGCAGCCCACAGGCGACCTTCCCCCAGTTTTCATATTGGCATTTGTCACTGTCCAATATTCCATCTTAACATGGATATTTTATTTTTCTTGTAAATGTTTACCACTAGCACAATAACATAAGAGAAGCACCCACAGTGGACACGGTAGGTTTGAGTCTCATGCAGTTGCACTTGTAGTTTGGTGCTAAAGTTGCTATGAGGCACTCAAAGTGTGGAATTCTGGGGATGCTTTGGTTTCCATGTTGTTGTGATCTCTGCAGGAGCCTGTGTCCTGGGAGCCGGAAGCTCTTTGAAAACAGCATGAGGATGAGGCTGCTGGAGCAAGCGTGATCTCGGCACCAATGAGCAAATCTGGAGGCTCCCCAAGTCTCTGAGCACCCCATCTTAGAAAGCTCCATTCACAGCTCCACAACACGCATTGAAACCAAAGCCACGTGCTCCGAAAGTGAAGAGAAACAACCGGCTAGGCTATTTGATACGTAGAGATATAACCCCGGAAAGTCTATTCCCTTAAAAACAAGTGCCTGTCTTGCCCTTGGGTGACACACATTGAAGTGACTTGCCAACCTTCGAATGATTGTACAATTGTGGCAACACGTTAGAAGTTGGTGAACGGAGCTGAGGAAACTCCCTGCTGCTCTGAAGCCCCCCGTTCTGGAAGGCACAGCCTGACTTCACATGAAAAGCATTTCGGATGGCATAGAAGTGCTGCTTGGACCTGCTGCGTGGCTGACACATCCATGGCAGTGCTTCTAGTGGGGCTGCTGGTTCCTTGCCCACTGGCCCACATGGGGTCACTTGGAGAGTACTGTAGTCCCCGTGGATTAGGAGCTCTAGAGACAGTGCTCCTCCCCTCTCCACCTTGTGACCCAATGCTGCTAGTGGGTTCCCCACAGCCCAGCCCAGCCCAATGTGAGCAAGGACTGCCTTCGGGCATGCCGCCAGCTCTTTCTGGCAGCCTTCAGCGGCCTCTGCTCCATCTTCCCTTTCCACCGCAGCCCGAGCCTTTGCCCTGACACCATAGACCAATGGCCTCTGGTCTGTCGCCGACGCCTGGGGCCCCTGGCCATCTTGTCACCTGCAGCCTCTGGCTCTCCCTCTCAGCACTGCTTCTCCACGGACAGATCTAATGGGCAAAGGTGTGTAGGTGGCTCAGTGTCTGAGCTTCTCTCCCTCCCACGGCCAGCCTTCCTGTGCTCCCTCCATGCAGCTCCCCGACCCCTGTAGGACCTGGTGGGAAGGTTGAGTGTACCAGAAGAGCCTGGAAAGAAGTGCTAGGTCACCAAAGGAAAGGGCCCGTGAGGGGACCTGGGTGGGAACAGCACCTCACTTCCAGGCCGGAGACTCCTACTCAGAATTTAATGGAAATGAAGTCTCCAAGAGCTCAGTGCATATGTCCATCCCTTTGCACAGACATCTGTACCCCAGCAGGAGAGAAAGGCCGGAATCCACCATCTGCCCTTAAGCATGGGGACAGTTGAAGATGGAAAGGCCTCAGATCTGCCCCCTTCTCACTGCTTGCTGTCCTGCACCGGGCGGGGTTGCTGTGGTTTAATTTTTCCCAGTGCTAACCCCGGTGGCAGCCTGAGCACCTCTGAAGGCCAGGACGCATCTGGCTCCACGGGACTCTGTGGTGGGAGAGCACTAGTGTCGCGTAACAGAATGATCCCACAGCGCATCGGATTCAGATATTAATGGCTTTATTCTGACTTCCTGTTCTTATGCACATGTATCTCTTTTCCCTGTAGATCTTGTCTTTGGCTGGATGGCTACTTTGACTGCCAGATTCAAAGAGAAAAAGCCCATAAAATTCACAAATGTGCAGTCACATGTGTAGTTTTTGCTCAGCCGCATCTAGAGAATGACTTAAATGTGGGCACTGGGGCCCGTCTTTGCTTTTTGATTGTTTAAGACTCAGAAATGCCCAGATTTTCAGAGCATAGAATTGTCCCAATTCAAAGTATAATAGGAAGGGACTGGGAATTTGGTGAATGAAAATAATACCTCTCAATTTAATTTTTAAAACGTATGTTTCCTTTTTAATAAGAACTCTTACTATGTATGCATTAGTGAGGATGACATGATGTACCTCGGTTTACAGAGAGTTAAGTCTTTTGTTATGTTAACCTTCATGCTGTTTCTTTTCTCATCTTTTAAAAATCCTAAATGAGAAAATCCCAACCTGCAATGATGGCTGCTGGGAAGGCCGTGGGCATCATTCCTGGTTGGGATTGGGTGGTATGAACGCCTCTGTCTGCACCCGTTGTCCGGGGGCTTCGATGACATTGGTCACAGATCCTGTCACCAGATTGAATGTGGATTTGACGACTGCAGGAAGGTGCCTCCCAGGATTCCTGGGTCCCCTGGATGCTGGGTAGATGGGGCTGTGCCTCCCTATAGGACAAGTCTGAATGTTCCAGTTTTGGAAAATGGTGACTCAATTTGGTTGCCTTTGGATTTGAACAGTATTCTGTTGTGCTTGGTGTCTCTACTTAAATGTAGATTTAAAATATTTCCCCCTAAAATATATCATTTTTTTAATTCATAGTGCAATAAAGCATTGAGTGTTTGGAAAGACTCAAACTTCTGGGAGATAAGCTGTGCATCCTACAGTTTGGTCTTACTGAGAAATTTTTAATATTTCTTTCCTCAGCATCAAACATGTTATATTTTAGTCCTAAAGGGATAGGTTAGACTCTTCAAAATACCAAATATATCCCTAAGGAAAGGTCACTTAAACACACCTTCTAAATGCAGGCAACATCCGAGGGTGGTGGTTCACGTCTGGAGTCCCAGCACTTTGAAAGCTAAGGCGGCAGAATTGCTTGAGCCCAGGAGTTTGAGACCAGCTTGAGCAACATAGAGAGACTCTGTATCTATAAAAGATAAAACAAATTAGCCAGGTGCAGTGGTGCACACCTGTAGTCCCAGCTGCTTGGAAGGCTGAAGTGGGAGGATTGCTCGAGCCCAGGAGTTTGAGGCTGTAGTGAGCTATGATTGCACCACTGCACTGTAGCCTGGGTGACAGAGCAAAACCCTGACTGTAAAAATATTTTTTTAAGTAATAAATAAGTAAATAAATTTCAGACCACGGTCATGAATGGCATTTTAGTGCCATGAAGGCAAGTTTTTGTTTCATCCTTCATGTCTAAACCTCAAACCCAGTGAGAACCTTGCTGCCCAGTGTGGGAAAATAACCCAGCTCTGCATTTATTTGCACAGCACACTGTAAGTTGCACAATTTGCTTCCGTGATTTGGTAATACTCACAATTTTTATTATTTTCATCAATCCTGAATCAAGACCAGAGGCCCCCAATTCCCTATTAGCAAAACCCCCACATGTAAATCAGGTTCCAGATGTGATCTGTTTGTCCCAACAGGGCTGATTTCTGTATTTGGTTTTGTAGTTCATATCATTGCTCACAGGATGATTATTCAATAGTTGTGAAAACTCTTTCTTGCAGCATAGCTGCTCAAGATGTCCCCCAACCATGGGCCATGGACGGCAGGCTGTGATCCTGCCCATCCATCTTGTAGCTGGTCCAGGTGATGCCAGAGTCAGTCTGGGCTCTGTGTAGTATAAGACTTGGATCAACGTACTGCATCCAAAGACCCGCTAGGATGTTCACATGACAACAATCGCCACTGATAGCATGTGACATCATAAGGGGCTTTTTCCAATAGCTTTTTATTCTAATTCCCTGACCATCATCTCTGTCATTCACTGGTGACCAGGTTTATAAGTGTCTTGGCAGGAATGTTCTTATTGGAGTCTTAGTTATTATTGCTATTTTTTTTTTTTTTTTTTTTTTTGAGACTGAGTTTCACTCTTGTCACCCAGACTGGAGTGCAATGGCACTATCTCGGCTCACTGCAACCTCCGCCCCCTGGGTTCAAGCGATTCTCCTGCGTCGGCCTCCTGAGTAGCTGGGATTACAGGCACACACCACCACACCTGGCTAATTTTTGCATTTTTAGTAGAGATAGGGTTTCACCATTTTGGTCAGACTGCTCTCGAACTCCTGACCTCAGGAGATCCACCCACCTTGGCCTCCCAAAGTGCAGGGATTACAGGCGTGAGCCACCGTGCCAAGCTCATTATTAATATTTATTATGTTGGAGTATTTTATTAACATTTTAAAAATTAAACGATTTCCTAAAATATATAAGTATTTATTCAATATTAAAAACAATCAATATTAAAATTGTTTTACTTTTGAGTCATTGATCCATTTTGGGAGTTGGGGAGAGAATACAGCCCAACTATAACTAATATGCATATGATAAATGTAAACAATACACAAATGCTAGGAAAATATCTGAGGCAAGGTATGTGCACTATTGAATGTCATCTGAGAACTGACCAATGAGATTGTTCCAGTGCACTTACTTTAAGAACATACCAATTATGAAAATTTAATGAGAGTTCTATGAAAATCATAACCAATAAAGCATTTAAGATCTGTGAAATGTGTGTATGAAATAACTCCATCACTGTTTCATCTTTAACCACCAAACCATCACCTGATAGCTGTTCACCTGATAGCAGCAAGAACAAGCAGGACAACACACTCCACATTGGTGAGATGACATTAATCCTCCCGTAGCCTTTGTGGACGTTGATACTATCACCACTTATAGACAAGACCAGTGAGGATTGCTGGGGCCACGGAGCAGAGGAGGGCAGAGCATGCACACCCATAGTATGCTGCCTTCCTGTGGAAATCCTAGCGGATCTTAGGGACCTGGAGAGAAAGAAGCAGGGAAGAACACTGGGAGATGAATTTCAAGGTGTCCTTGGACAAGTCCTTTCTTTATGGCTTGCGGGCAGACAAAGTACAGTGGATCAGCTCTGCTTCAGTGCAACCATAAATATGCCCCAGGTGTGGACTATACCCTGGCTGTCCACAAGCCCAAAGAGCAAACATCCTCTGAAAACTGAAAACATGTTTCTTCCTAAAAGTTCATGCAAGTTTGTTTTCCGTTGCATAACTTATCCTTGTGACTTGAATATTAAAATGTTTTAAATTACAGTAGATTAAAATGAGAGCTTTTAGAAAGTACCTTATATTCACCCTCACCCAGCACACGTCTGCTACTTTTGGGATAAAGGTGCCTATCTGTATAAGCCCTAAATTTGTAATCTCTAATTCTGTATCAGGGTTTCTTGAAGGTCAAAGAAAATCAATTCAACTTTCTTTTTAATATTATGGGAGTGGAATGGGTGGGAGAGGCCAGCTTGTCCTGTGTGACTTTCTGCTGTGTCACTGAATGTCCTAAATCTCAGGAACCCCTTAGTCCCAGCAAGCCTGGACAGTGGGTCAGCCTAGCAGAGGGCATCAGGAAATCCTGTCCCTGTATATGAGACAGGTTGAATCCTGTCCTGTGGTGGTTACCCCTGTGCTCAGTTCAGTGAGGGGGTGGAAGTTCTGTCTTCATTTTCCCAGTGCAGACGCACTAGGAGGTTATTTAGGAAGGCAGGCAGTCCATGAACGACACCTAGACCCACGCTGATGATAAGGTGTGGGCCTAATGCAATGAATACATTGCTCATTTTTGAATTGAATAAATATAGTTCATTCTGGGCAAAGCTGCCTCTGTCATGCTGTCGGGGCCTATTAAAATTTGGATTATCACTTGTCTATGGCAGCTTTAACTTTTCCAGTTACCTGTTTCTAATATTTTAATGTTTTGCATTCATAAATCCACAGCTCTTGCCTACTCACGGTGGCTCCTGTCTTTTTTTGCATTCCCTGTCTGTCCTATTTAGATTATTTTAGCAACTCTTCACACTTCTGCCCTCTCTGTGTGTCCTTGCATGGATGAAGGAAGCCACCAGACATCGTGCCGTCAGCACGATCCCTTTCTTGGGCAAATGCGTGAGGATTATTCTGAACTCCGGGGAGGTCAGAATTCATCTACCACCCCAGTCTTCTTCTACCTCAATCTCATTTCCTCCCGAGAAATTAAATCTCTTCTTAGTTAAGAAGCTAGTTAGAGTTTAGAGTTGTGGTTTTTTGTTTGTTTTTTGTTTTTTGTTTTTTGTTTTTCCCTGGGTCTCCCTTATTTCTTTATTCAGATACGGGAATGAACTCAGGCAGGCACTGAGCTACCCCTCCTTCGCACCATCTCCAGCCTCACCCGTGAAAACTTGAAGCTCTACTCAGAGGTGGGAGACCATTTGGCGATCTTTTCGGTAAATACAGCAAAAGGGAGAAAAAAGAACAATAGCTAACGGATCTGACTCCTGCGTCCAAGCAGACAGTTTAACCCCCGGGTCACCGTGTTTGTATTTCACTTATTGGATTGTTAATAGATTTTCTTCATTTGTGCGAGACGTTGCGAATGATGTGCGGAGGCTGGCCGGTTCCTCCGGTGCTGGGACTCCAGGTCCACCTGTAAGGAGATGGCGTTAAAAGCTGCTGGAGTTGCTGCCTCCTGACAACATCCCAGCTGTAGACTAGCAATCGCAATCCTCGGGTGGCAGTTTTAATTATCGGCACCGCGATACCATCAGCAAGTGTGTAATTACGTGTCAGTTTCCTGGCTGTTGGGTATGAAAAGTGGATCCAGTGAAATGATGATTGTGGAAGCTGTAGACTCATATTTAAACAATTCAAAATGTGTAACTGGCAGTGTCATTAAACAGAGAGAGCCTGACCCCAGCTGTCACTTACTTTTCCTTATGCAGATTTGTTCGTGCTGTCTGTCAAAAGAACTCCATGGGCTGAAATGGGACAGAGGAAGGTGACATAATTCTCAGAGCAAAGAGGGCTGCTCTCCTTAACCCCACAGAGGTGTTCTTTTAGCCTAAACAAATATGACTGCTGAAATTGTAAATAAACCAAGACCATTACGGGAAATTATATAGACTTTTGCCGATGAATACACAAAGGCAGAATATCAAACAGACATCCCTTCTTAAAAAATGTGAATAAAACCTGCCCGATTGTCATGTACTTAAAGAAGAAGTACTGTGGTAATTGGGAGGGTTGATGTTTGAAGCAGAAAATTAAACGACCCTTTTAGTTTGAGATTAAAATTGTGGGTGGAAGATGAAGAAAAGGGGGGCTTATTTTGAAAACTGCTCAGTATCAACAGTGAGAAACATGAATGGATAAAAAAATACACAGATTTAAATAAACTTCACTATGGCTTAGGTTATAAGTTGTTATGGCCTGAAATGCTTTGAATCCAATTGGGAAAACAGAAATACATATGTTAAATAAATGAAGGTAAAAATAGACATGATTGGCCTTCTTAGAAGGGTGGGTTAAGAAGTGAGAAATACTCAAATTTCTGCAAATGTAATTACATAGTTCTGCAGTCTACCAACTACACACTCCCGGCAGATGGGAGAACCATATATTTGCTCTCAAAAGCCTTCATTTTACCTGGCACGCTAAAAAAGACCTTGGTAACCAAGGGTTAAGTCTGCATGCATGCAAAAATACATGAAAGGCGAATTTATAAAATGAACTGTGGAGGTTAAGTGTAGGGGTTAAACTAACACAATGAACTGTGAACACAAAGAAAAATGTTTCTTTAATTTTTAAAATGTTTTCACTTCTCATAATAAACTGAACTTGCAGTTGCATACAAACAACATTATTTCATACCCCGAAGACACTGCAATTTAAAGCTTGTGGAACTCAAATTGATTCTAGAAGCAATGTTATAACTACAGAGGCGCTTTGGCAATTGTGATCTTCTGAAGGGCATCAAATCACACCTCTGGTAGCACATCTGAAAGTAAACACTTGCACACATGCACACACACAAGGTAGAAGGCATTTAAAACAGGGTCAACTTTGCATTTATTTCCTGTTTCAAAGGCAGTTACTGATTTTCTCACAGGCTAATAGAAGCCATATTAATTGCTATGGTACGTTCAGATTTGAAAGTAATAAATAGGCACATATTAAATCCTCTAAGGATTAATTTGTATTTTATCAGCTGTGAAAAGGGCAATTTTTTACATATCTAGACTTAAGAGGTAGCCTTATTAGGCGTTCATTGGAAAACAAATTCTGCATATATTTTCTATCAAGGTTTAAAAAATTCCACGTTTTTCCTCTCAAAAATGGTACAGTGCAACGAGGAAAGCAATTAGTGTTTATATACTGGACCAGCACCATTTTGGAATTTCCTGGCTTATCAATATTTGTATGGCTGGTTAAAGATTAGAAATGATAGGAAATGGCACACTTTTATGTACTTTATCATACTGGACACACAGGGACCTGGGTTTCAAACTGTGTCCTGTGCCCATTGCTTGAATTGTCAAGCTGTGTGGATGATTCTTTTTCCTCTATTGATAAGAAATGTCACTGGATACCCTCCCATATGTGGGTTGGCCATGGAGCAGGTTGTAGAAGGCAGTGTGTGTGTGGCCCAACACCCATTTTCCTTTATTGTTCACAGAGATGCCCGTGTCCTTAGGCGTTGGTCGCTGGTCAGTTGTGCTCTGCCTTCCTTGGGCATGGCTGGCTGCTCTCTAGCTCTCTATGTGGTCCTCTGGGAGGATCCCACTTTCTCTAGGTTAAGAATTTTAAAAAGAAAAAGTGGCACAGTAAACCCACACTTATGCCTATGCTTTTCTTTGGAAAAGGGATTTGTTTCAAATGTGCTTATATTTTTTATGCAAGAATTGTTAAGTGGTCCGGTTAAATCAAGGAATCTGGAGAAAAAAAATATTGTCTTCTGCAATATGCTTCCTCAAATGGGTTGTCTTGTTTGACTTGAAAGTTCCCTAGGGAGAGCCCTCCCACAACTTCCTTTGGAAGTCCATTCTGCAATCTAATAGATCTTATTGTCAAATGCTTTGTTAAACTTTTACTAGAATATGTGTATTGCACTCAGCGTTGGTGAATCTTGAAATTCTATCAGGGAGACACAATCAAATTGGTCTCCCATGACTTGTTCTCTGGTCGTTGTGGAATGGGTTCCCCTCTGCTTCTGGTATTTTTCAGGGAGTGGAGCAACGCATCCCCCTTTCCTCCACCTCGAAAGCCCCTGCATCCGCACTGTGTTCGTCAAGAGTAGGCTGTCGCTGGGAGCACAGCCGCTGGTTTCATTTTCAATTTTGAAAAACCATGCCACGTGAATTTAAACTTTTAGAGATTGCTCGTGCCTAACGTTTTGCTCTAGAAATTCTTAATTTGGGAAGTTGCATACAGTCACCGATGTTCAGCTTTGAAACTGGGCGGTTCAGCTCACATTTTCCTTTGTAGATGACTTTGTGCAACTGAGCTACTTTAAATGATTTTCTCCTGCATCTTAGCTTGCTTCTGAACCGAAAAAGTTTTCATTTGAAAACGAATAGCTACTCCTCATGGCCCTCCCAGAGATGCTGGCAGCTCTCCACAGACCCTCTCTCCTCTGGTAGCTCAGATGGCCTTTTGACTAATGAGGTGACCTTAAGAGAAGTACTTGCCTGAATGTTCCTTGTGACTAGCCGTGGTGGTGACAAGTGTGAATTGCATACAGAGCAAATGGTCTCAAACAGTTGCTGCTGATCTCACTGCCTTGCTAGTAAGTGTGTCCTGCTAGGCTCAGGACCCAGATAATTTATATTAGCATATATGAACGGGCTCCAAGCTAAGTGTTAACCCCCCATTATCACTTGTCACCACAGTTAATAGTTACCAAATACTGATGATTTTTGGCATAGGTATTTTACTGTCCTTTGTAAAGAGAATCTAGGTTTAGAATTAATGAACTTAAGTTCTGTATCTTTGAGGCAAATTCCTACCAGTCTACAGAACAGGGCATGTGGCATGTTAGACCCTGGTAATTGTTCCCTATAAGATTATTCATTAAACAACATATTTAATGTGAACACACACACACACACCCCCAAAGGAAGAACCTTTAACAGTTCCTACATAAGCACTAGGCTTTCTCAAAAGTCCCGTGGTTTCCAGACTTCTAGTCTTTAAAGTACAGCCAGCAATTTTAGTTCCACCCTGAGCTCATCAGAGAGGCAGAATCCCAGGACTCACCCGACCTCGGGTTGGAGATTCCAGGAGCATCACAGGGCCCACCTGATGTGGCCAGAGGGAGCACCAGGGTCTCTCCAATTTACAGGGCATCTCAGGCTGCAAACAGTTTGACCCTGGGGGCATTCAGAGGTCACCTTTTGGCTCAGCCTGGAAGCCTGAGGGGCACAACTGGGTGGCCTGGTGACCCAGAGTGGCTGACCACGTCATGGTGAGCCACCATGCTGTTCCCTTGGGAAGGTGCATGGAGCTCGTAGGTGGAAGCATCTCTGAGAAACCCTCTCCTCTGACTGCCTCTGGAAGGCCCAGTGCTCTGGACTCATATTTCCCATCCTCTCATTTCCACTTCCTTTTGGTTTGGGCAGAATATTCAAGTTCATGGCCTCCCTGGCCTCCAGCTCTGTCTCCAACCCATCAGGCACATGTTCCCAGCACTCTCGGGAATGTGGCTCTTCCTGCATCCCTGGCAGGGGCAGGGGTAGAGGGAGACCAGGCTGATGGGGGTCTGCAGGGGCACTACCTACTTGGCTGCCTCTGGAAGCCTCAGTCCAAAAGCTGACTGCTGGAGGCACTCATCAGTGGCTGTATCACCTTAAATATTTCCCTCAAACTGAGAAATCAGCTTCATTATTATGCATTTCATTTCATTTCATTTTCTTAATATCCTTAATATTCTGTGGGAATATTCTTAATATTACAGATATGTGTGTGCGTGTGTGTGTGTTAAAGGATGTAATAATATCCTTAATAATCTTTGGAAATATTATTTCACCCTATTGGAGCAAAGAGTGGGTCATGATAAAACTTCCAGACTGGATGTACTCCCTTGGGTCTGTTGTCTTATTTCATAAATGTTACGAGAATCAGTACAACCACTGCATTTTAGAATGTCACCAGTGATGTCGCTAGAATGTCACTGGTGATCTAAAGTAATAGTTCAACCATGTGAGCCAATCACTTTCAAAACCATCTGTGAACTGCCAGCCACAAGGGCGGCGCTCTGTCACAGCAGCCTTCCACTAGCTGCAGGCCTCTAGGGCTCAGGAAATGCATGCTTTTAACTTTGGCAAGACTTGATAATCTCTCATATAAAATCATGTCATTATATGATGCAGCTGTGCATTGGATGCTTGTGTTTTGAGTTACATATTCTTTATTTCTGAATCAAATATGATATTTAGCGCCCACTCTATTTAATTGATGAAATAAAGTTGGATTCATTTGTGATGACTTGCATGCTTTCCTTCTTTCTTACTCCCCATGTTTTGAGCATCATACCGTGCAGTCCATCAGAGGACAGAGACAAATAACTACCTTCTGCAAGGACAAGGTGTGAGTTGAACTGAATTTTAAACACTACGCTTTATGATTGCAGTCAACATTTTTAAATATGGAGCAATTGCATGCCAAAATGACACAAGAAACACGCCTTCTAGAGATAAGCTATTGCATTTTTTGAGCAAGTGCAATATGTAGAGATAAATGTTTTCTTTTCGCCTAAACTTTACAAATTGTGTAAGCAAATAAAATAACTGTTATCCTGGAAATCACATTGTGGATATATATCACCGCCTAAATATTGCTGGAAGTTTTCTTTCCAATTGAGTGGCTCTTAGCTTTGTTGGTATTTTATAACTTACACCAACTTTGAAATTTTAGGTTTTTGTTGTTGTTGTTGACAAAGAAAATTCATGCTTCTCACCGTAAATTTCCAAAGTATAGAAAAGTATGAAGAAGACGCAGATGCCCCGAGTCCTACCTGTCTAAGGCTCTCGAATGAAGGGCTGTGTTTTTGGCTGACTCGATCAGCTTTTAAAGTTGTAAAAACAACGTCTGTTACTAGTACTCTTTCTGTTCACTCATCTTAAGATATTAGTGACTTTATTTTAAAAGCTTTCCATATGATCGATGAAGTGCCCAAGATTTGCTGGGAATGCCTTTATTCATACATCTTTAAAATTTACTGAAAGGCCTGCATTTAAGCTCTATATGAGTGCTGACACCATTTCTTATTTCATCAGGAACCTGTCTTATTTTAGCCTGCATTCAGAGCTGATGTATCAGGACAGATGAAGTGGAGTGGAAGAGCTCAGGCCAACCCACTGGAGACAAGGTAGAAGCCACGCTGGTAGGACTAAGGTTGACAGCTCAGGATGTGGGAGCCATCGAGAGGAACCGGTGCACAGACTTCCATGGTAAACACAGCCGCAGCATGGTCGGCTAAGACAATGCACCTGAAGAGAATGCACCTGGTTGTGCACCTAAAAGCCTTCTCAGATAAGGATTCGCTGCTTATGTCTTGGCCTGTTGGTTTCTGGTGAGACTGGGTGGAGCTGTACCTGGTCAAAGACATTGGTTTCCTTTTCAAGGATGTTTAGAGAAGTGATTTGAATAAGAAGGACTCTTTACAAATGTTTAACCTTTTTTAATCGGCCAACCAAATTCTTTTTCATCAATTTTTGGCTTTTATTAAATCTGAGAACTCATATCCTAATGAAAAGAACTAAGTTCAAGGGAAGATGGTGCTGAAGCTGTGTGTACAGGGAGAGGGCCTGTATGCAGAGGAAAAGGCCCAGCAGTGCCCGAGGCCCACATAGAGACTGGTTATAGGTGACTGTGTCCGCAATAATGGGAAGGACTGTGGGCCCGACTGCGGCTGCAGGGATGGCTTCCTAAGTATACAAAACCATCCGGGAAGTTCTCCACTTTCCCTCTGGCCATCTGGAGGTGCTCACCTGGCCTCAGCAAGGTGCACCGGGGAAGAACTGGCATCCGTGCACAGTTTTCAGGGAAGTTAGGGATAGGGAGAGGGGCCTTGAGCACAAAACTCAAACCTTTCCTGGTTTCAGGAATAGGAGCCCGGCCAGGATCTTCAGCATGGAGCAGAAGATCAGGAATGCCAACCCCTGAGCAAGTGGAGTGGAGAATGGTCCCAGCCACTAGAGTGGCTGTGCTGCGGAGACACTGCCAGCTCCTCTATAGGAGCGGCAAGTGAGGGAACCGTAAGCATCTCCCCACCTTGCTGGCCATGACTTGGGGCTCTGTGTAGGTTAGAGCAGCAGGAGAGGCAAGAGGGTCGGGCTTAGGGTAGCAGGTGCAGGGGGACACAAGAAAATGGAAGGTGCGTTTGGAGAGCAGGACGCCCGACAACAGGACAAAGCCACTGGGCTTATGTAACCCAGAGCAAAGTGAGCTGCATGGCAGACTCAAGAAAGTCACTGAGGAGTAAACTGGAGGGATGCCTGCCATGTGTTACAGGAATATTTTTCATAGAAATAAGAACAATTTATTGAGAAAAGTTCGAGGCTGCTCCCACAATGTCTTCAAGCCCATGAAGAATATAGATTTCTTCTACAATGAGTATGTAGTCAAAAGACGTCTATTAAAAATAACTTGTGGATTTGTTCCCCCCTCAGCCTCATATATTGTTCTCCTTCCTTCCAACCCTGAGTTCCAAGTCCAAGCTCGGCAGCTCAACCCACAGCCAGACACTTACAAACTTCCCTCAATCCTTCTGGCACACTTCTCTATGGTTCCCAAGTTTAATTTTCTCAAAAGGAAAAATCAGTTCTAACATGTAGAAATGAGCTTCCCATCCACCCTCTAAGGGTGTCATTTAGGAATCCATTTAGCTAAAGTGATTTAGTCACTTACAAAAGTTTACTCCTAAAATTCTTGCATGGTTCCAGTCTCCTGCCTAGCACTTCAATCAATAACGTATTATTTCTTTCTCTAACCTCAGCCAGTGTTTCCCAGTTTTGAATTAGTTGTTAAGTCAAATATTGGATTCGCAACCATCCATTTCCCCATCTACTTTTGACTTACGGGCACTGAGTACCCGGCAGTCCTGGGGAAAATCTTCGTCTGTTTGGGGTGGATGGTTTAGCATAAACTTAACCCACCTATCTTCTTAGTCTTACTCTCAAACTCTGAACCATTCTGGTTTCTCTGCCCTGCACTTTCGGATTCCACAGTGTCTCTCTGATGGCAACCTGCACTCTGGCAAACCCTAACGCTCTGTCTTCTGAAGGCCTTCCCGTCTGGGATGTCTTCTGCCAATTTCTTCCTCGCAACCAACTCTTTGTCTACTGCAGCTGCTGACTGTACTTCTTGGAGAATGACTGACAGAATTTAACGTGCTTCACAACCTGGGACAAGTTCCATCACTTCCGCTTCCTGATGGGGAACAGGTAGAGAGGGGATTCTGGGATCCCTGCAGCTCCCCAAATTTGGATTCTCTGGTTCAGTTATGTTTCCATCACCTAAAAGTGGACATACTCCAAACACACACACCCCTCAAGCTCAGTTCTGCACAAGTTCTCTGCTTAAATCAGTCTTGACTCATAGTTAGTGATTGTTCTGTTAAGATATGATTTACTTTTAATTTCAAAATTTTATGAAAATAAATTTGATAAGCTGTCATGAAAGGTAACACCTTTTGTTATTTATAGTTCACTGATCTGAGCTCTTCTCTACCCTGCCTAAGAAAGAAATATGTTTGTTTTTTGTTTTTTGTTTTTTTTGGTGATTATTGCCATAAATCAAGCTAGCAATTTTTAAAAAGCAGGTGAATTAACTATTGGGTCACTGAAGAATGTGTGGAATAATGAAATAATGAGTGAGAGAAAGAAACAGGGCAATATTTAGTCAGTATCCTCTTGGTTGCAAGTGACTGAGTTCCCAGCTATAACTCCTTACACCAAAGCAGGCGTTTAGTAGGTTTGGCCAAGGAATTGGCTGGATCAGAGGTTTAGCCTTTGTCATCAGAAGTCTATCTGATCCATCTTTTTCATCTCCGGATTCTGTTTTCTTCTATGTTGGCTTCATTTGCAGGCAGGTTCTCCCCATGTTACAGAAAACATGGCCACTTGCACCGTGATCAAAGGGTGGTGATCTTAGTGAAAGGAGATCTTAGGTCTTAGAGACAACTGTGGCTCGGGGGCTGTGACTATGGCAGGACCAGTTACATGGTTGGGCAATGTGGAACTCTGATGGCTGGGCCTGGGTCAGAGGCCCTGCCACTGGGGAGAAAGGGTCAGCCCTCCTGGTGCCCCATGGAATGGACCCCACACAAATAAGGGCTTTGTTCTCAGAAGAAGGGCTGATGGGAAAACTTGCTGGGCAAACACCACCACAAAGATCTAGGACCAGGAGAGGAGTGGACTTTGTGCCTCTCAAGATGCTGAAACAAGAGCAGTACAAAGATTTCAACTCTACCTGTTTCTCATGTGAAGTGGAAGTGTTTAGTGACCCTGGTTTTGAATATTGTATCATCTCTATCTTGTGGCATGGATTTGCACATTTATTTGCCTAAATTCTAAAAAGACACTTGGTTGTATTATACCATATTTCACCTTGGCTAACAACATATATCCATCATCCTCTCATTTGATCTAGTCAATAAACAATAGGATATTTCATAATAACTCCTGAGAAAAATAATGAAATTGTTACATCTGCCATTACAGATTAAACATATTATTGTATTAACCCAACAAGTAAATTTCTCTGCCTTCTCAGGTTCATCTGGTATTAAATCAACATCAAGGTAAAGAATTCCTTAGCAAATCTCATTGGCTCAGGAGTGCTCCCAGCTACCCATACCTGTGCATGTGGTCACATGCATAAACACTCACACCCCGTTCACACCCCCATAAACACAGATAAACACACACACACCTGTACATGTGGACACATGCATAAACACACACACCCCTGTACACAGGGACACATGCATAAACACACACACCTGTATATGGGGATGCATGCATAAACACACACACACACCTGTACACGGGGATGTATACATAAACACACACACACACACACATCGTACATGGGGATGCATGCATAAACACACACACCTGTACATGGGGATGCATGCATAAACACACACACCTGTACATGGGGATGCATGCATAAACACACACACCTGTACATGGGGATGCATGATAAACACACACACCTGTACATGGGGACACATGCATAAACACACACACATGTACATGGGGATGCATGATAAACACACACACCTGTATACGGGGATGCATGCGTACACACACATACACATTGTACACGGGGATGCATGCATAAACACACACACACACACATCGTACATGGGGATGCATGCATAAACACACACACACACACATCGTACATGGGGATGCATGCATAAACACACCTGTACACGGGGATGCATGCATAAACACACACACACACACATCGTACATGGGGATGCATGCATAAACACACACACACACACATCGTACATGGGGATGCATGCATAAACACACCTGTACATGGGGACACATGCATAAACACACACACATGTACATGGGGATGCATGATAAACACACACACCTGTATACGGGGATGCATGCGTACACACACACACACATTGTACACGGGGATGCTTGCATAAACACACACACACACACATCGTACATGGGGATGCATGCATAAACACACCTGTACATGGGGATGCAAGCATAAACACACACACATGTACATGGGGACACATGCATACAGAAGCACACCCCTGTGCACAGGGATGCATGTATAAACACGCACACTCCTGTACACAGGGACACATGCATAAGCACACATACCCCTGTATACAGGGACGGATGCGTAGACACACACACACCTGCACTCCTATGTAAGTGAACCTTGAAATAGATTTGACAGTGTTTATATCTTCCTAACACATTTTGTTTCACAATCCTGTAATGCTGTGATTTTTTCCTCCTCTAAACAGAAGAGATGGGTTTCTCTTCCCCTGCCCGTGAGCTGGATTAATAGTTAATGATGGCTCGGGAGGAGGAACAAAGTCTGTGGGGTGTGATCAGAGATTAGTCTTTTAAAACACAGCTAAACATTTTGTCCTCGGTTTAGCTGCTCACTAGGCTCCCGCTGGGCCTCCTGCAGAGACCATGGTGCTGGAGTTCAGATCTGACTCCCTGCCCTGGGCAGCGGAGCCAAGATTCCTCGTGGCTGGGTGGACATGGCTGATGCCCAGGATGGACTGCCTTCTTGTGCTGGAGCCTTGGGCTGCCCCGATGGTGGCACGGGCCGGAATTTTCAGGGGCTGTGCTTCACTCTCCTTCCTGAGAAGGCAGGCATGGGCCTGCAGATGAAGGCAGATCAGACAGGGTGGCCATGAGGATGTTGTCCTGGTGGCAAAGTCACTGGGGGAGCCCTGGGCAGGCCTCTGGCTAACTGAGGGCTTGGAGGAGAGGCATTAACTTTCCCGGGACAGGAACCCCATCTCTTCCTAGGAAGAGCGTATTGGCAGAAGCTGCGTGAAATAGGCCTGGAACCTGCAACCTGAAAGAACCCTGGAGGGCATTCAGGGCTTGGATGTGGACGTAGTGGTGCTCACAGTACTAGTGGGGCAGGGAGGCCGTGTGACTCATGTTCCTTCACTACTGGATTCCTTCAGACCTGGGCTCTGCAAAGGACACGGGACAGCTTCCAGGTAGTGAAGCCGAGGGTAGCAGAAGGTCTCTCCATCCTGGGTCTGAAATCCAGACAGAGGACCGGGCCACCATGTCATTGGTGAGCTTGTGACCAGCAGGAACGAGAGGACGGTGCCATCAGGCGCTATGGATTATTTGGTTACAAGCAAGAGAACCCAGTTCTGGCCCCTAAAGCACAAAGGGCCTTTTCTGGCAGGGAGCTGGTGGGAAGCTGGGATGAGCAAGAGCCAAGGCCTCCTCAGGGAACAAAAAACAGGAAGCTGGGGGCGCTCGCAGCAGGGCCCCTCAGACGCGGTGCAGGCACCACTGTGTCCAGGAGACAGCTCCACAGCCTCTGTGTTTATATTCCTGGGAAGGAGGTTTGACTTTCTTCTGTGGGGAGGAGGCGATGCCCTTGAGGAAGTCAGTGCTGCTGGGAGGGCATGGAAGGCCAGCAGCTTGAAGCCCCTAGTGTCCATCCAGGGTACCTTTGAAATGCTTCCTTTCAGGTCCCTCTGGAAGGGATTATGTTTCCAGGGGTCCTTTGTTGTCATATTTCCCCCCCTGCATTTTGCTTTGGACTCACAGTAGGTGTGCCCTGAGCTGTGGAGTGTCCCCTCCTCATGGAGTACCCAGAACAAGGCCATTGACACAACCCACTCCACTGGAGCCAGCATGGTGGCCTGGCCAGCCCTCATTTGCTGAAACACCAACACTGGTGTGGCCTGCTGATGCCTGGCTCATCAACAGGATGCCCTCCGCCTGTACCTTGCCACAACCAAGCTGACCTGGCCACAGAAAGGTGGCTGTGGGCCCAGAAGAAAGCCCCAGCAGGCCCATCTCATCTGTGGGCATAGACGCTGTCCAGCACAGCTCTTACAGGCTGGAACTTCAAAAAAGGCCGACATCCACTCCTTGCTGTCTTCGACACTGTTTACCACTTTCAAAGAGGAAAACATAAGGCCAGCAGCTGTGGGATGTGGGCTGAGCATTTTGGCATTCTCTGTTTCCTCCTCCATAAAATGAAGACTCTCAGACAAGGGGCAGGCACTGTACATTACTCATCCACCCACCCAACCACTCATTCACTCACACAACCACCCACCCATTAACTCACCCAGTCACCTACCCACCCACCTGTTAACTCACCTGCCCACTTACCCAGTCACCCACCTACCTAGCCATTAACTCACCAACTCACCCACCCACCCACCCACCCATTAACTCACCCACCCATTAACTCACCCCCCTACCCACCCATCAATTCACCCACCTACCCACCCATCCACCAATTAACACACCTACCCACCCACCCACCCATTAGCTCACCTACTCACACACCAACCCCCCCATTAACTCACCCACCCACTCACCCAGCCATTAGCTCACCTACTCACACACCAACCTGCCCATTAACTCACCCACTCACCTGCCCACTTACTCATCCAGTCATCCACCTACCCACTCATTCACCCAACCACCCACCCTTTAACTCACTCCCTCACCCACTCACCCACCCACCCAAGTACTCACTCATTCACCCAATCACTCACCCACCCACCCACTCACCCACCCAGCCACTCATTCACTCACCCACCCAATTAACTCACCCACCCACTCGCTCACTACTCACTTATTCACTCACTCATTCACCCACTCACTCATCATCACCCACTCACCCACTTATTTACTCACTCATTCACCTACCCACCCACTCATTCACCCAGCTACTAATTTACTCACCCACTTATTCACCCACTCACTCACCCACTCACCCATTCACTCGTTCACTCACTCACCCACTCATTCACTCACTCATTCACTCACTCGCTCACCCACCCACTAATTCATTCACTCACCCACTCATTCACTCACTCACCCACCCACTCATTCACTCATTCACTCACTCACTCACTCACTCACTCAACCACTCACTCATTCACTCACCCACTAATTCACTCAGTCACCCACTCATTCACTCACTCACTCACTCATTCACCCACTCACTCACCCACTCACCCATTCACTCACTCACTCACTCACTTACCCACTTACTCACTCATTCACTCATTCATTCACTCACTCACCCACTCATTCACTCACTCACCCACTTACCCACTCATTCACTCACTCACTCACTCACCCACTCAGCCATTCACTCACTCACCCACTCAGCCATTCACTCACTCACTCACTTACTCACCCACTTATTCACTCCCTCACCCACTCACCCACCCACCCAAGTACTCACTCATTCACTCACTCATTCACCCACTTACCCATTCTCATTCATTCATTCACTCACTCACTCACCCACTCATTCACTCACTCACTCACCTACTTACTCACCCACGCATTCACTCACCCACTCATTCACTCACTCACTCACTCACCCACTCACTCATTCACCCACTCACTCACCCACTCACCCATTCACTCACTCACTCACTTACCCACTTACCCACTCATTCACTCACTCACTCATTCACCCACTCACTCACCCACTCAGTCATTCACTCATTCACTCACCCACTCACCCATTCACTCATTCACTCACTTGCTCACCCACTTACCCACTCACTCACTCACTCACTCACTCACTCACTCACCCATTCACTCATTCACTTACTCATTCACTCACCCACTCACCCATTCACTCACTCACTCACCTACTTACTCACGCACTCACTCACTTATTCACCCACTCACTCACCCACTCACCCATTCACTCATTCACTCACTCATTCACCCACTTACTCACCCACTCATTCACTCACTCACTCACTCACCCACTTACTCACTCACTCATTCACCCACTCACTCACCCACTCACCCATTCACTCATGTACTCACTCATTCACCCACTTACTCACCTACTCATTCACTCACTCATTCATTCACTCACCCACTCATTCACTCACTCATTCACCCACATACTAATTCACTCACTCACTCACTCACTCACTCAGTCACTCTCTTCAGGTCTCCTCAGCACTTCTGGCAGAGTGTTATGGATAGAGGGATGGACTGAGGAAATTTGCAGGTTTATCAAGCAATCTAGTCCCACTGGAGAAGAAGAAATGCAAAACTCTGTTTCTGAGCAATAACAAATATAATTTAACTCCACTCACTGATTCAGTGGTTGGATAATTAACTAACATGACTTCTGGAGATACAGATTAAATAAAATAGACACAATCTATCAGATGTCATCATTGCACCTAAAATATATATGGAAGGATTTTGTTCCTGCCAACAGATTATGAAACAAGACAGATCTTAAATCACTGGCCTCTATTTGAACTTACAAATATTTTTAATTTTAAAAGTGTTTAAACTAGTAACTTTCATAAGTGAAGTTGTAACGGTTTGACAAAGTGGAGTAGTCACTGAGCTGGACAAATATTTTCCTAATGGTTTTGCTTTTTTCATTCCTTTAAATATCAAGTAATAATATTTTTAATGTTTTTGTAAACATGAGATGTTTTAATGCTTGACAAATTGTATCTCATAAATAAGCTTTATTATCTGTCAAAAAGGATGAAAATATAACTTTACATTTCTGTTTTAAAGTAATTTTAGTGCCTATTAGCTATAAAGTAACAGTTATATATAATTTAGAGTATGTAGTCACTCGAAACAACTTGACATTTTCACACAAACACAGAACCGTAATCATAGTCTTGGGATTTCACTGGAAGTATGCACCACTACAGGATATTAAAATAACTTATGGGGCACTGTAATTCTTGTTTTGTATTTGTCCAAGTAGTTGTGAAGCAGGCTATAAAGTAGTAAAATAAAAACCTAAGCTCCAACTCCAGCTAAGCTGCGTTCTTAAAGTTATAGTCGTCTTTTCAAATTAAGTGTGATTAACCTAGTTGACATTTCTTGGTGTCATCTTTGACTTTTTCTTTCTTAATGATAATTTCTGTTTTGGTGACAAATTCTATTTATCATAGCTTATTGTTTGAGGCAGTGTAATTGCTTCCCTAAGATAAAAACACTGATTGCGTGTAGTTGCAATTCTGCTCTTTAATTGACAAAGGGTACATTACTTGTTGCTTTTAAGGGGGTGTGGATATAAATAAATTTTTGCTTTGGCCAAAACAAACAAAAGCTGAATCCTTAATGGTGGTTTTGTCTACTGTTTTAATTTGAGTGTACAGATAAGAATCACTAGTTGAGCAGTGTGAAGCTGAAAATGTTTAGCAAATGGCAATGCATATGCAGAGTGTGTGTGGAAATGAAACTGAGTATTCAATCATATTCTGCTGGTTTAAATGACAGATAATTTGGAAACAGGCTGGTTTCAAGTATATCTTTGAGGGATCTATGAGAGGAGTATTTTGCAAATATTGTAAACCAGATGTAAGGACAATGTTTAACATACTTAAGAGAAAAAACCATTTACCGCATCATTTATAGAGCTGACACATAATTACGCTTGCCTCATTAAAGCAGGCCCAACATTATCCTCTTTCTGGCAATGCATATCACTGTATGCCCTTGAATAGAATGAAAAGGCATTTCTTTAAAATATTCCTTAATTGTACTTTTGCATTAATTTTGATTGGCCTTTTGCCCATTGGTGAGGTCTCCCAGTATCATGCGAAGCAGTAACACAATAAATGAAAATTCATCCATAATAACGAGCTCTATAGTTAAATATTATTCCTGAGAGAAAGGCCAAGGAAAAAATAATTTTTGTGTGGTTGAAGATGGGCACCATTTATAATCTACATATTGCAATTAAAACCACTCAAGGATTTGACTTCCGTTAATTTTAATTGAAGTGGTATGCGGGTAGGGATTAGGTGAGTGCACAGATGTGCACAAAAATTAATATGAACCCGGAGAAATGTCTTTTCTCCATAAAAGGACTGACCAAATGTTCACAGATGGAATTTGAGAGGACCCTTATTGAATAAACCAGTAGGGCTCAGTTGGGTCATTTTGGTAGCAATTCCGTATATTTTATGTTGGAAAAGACATACCTCTTTCTTTTTCTTTATAAATTATTCTCAGGCCTGATTAGTTAATGTCTTTAATTTGCATCAGTGCACCTAAATGAAAGTAAAAACAAATTAGCCCAATAAATGTACTTTATAGATGATGGTTTAAGGAGGTCGACAATTCTCGGCTAACAGATATTAATTAGGAATATTAACCACCGATGCCTCTGGGGTCAGCTGAGATGCTGGGGACAAAAGCAAAATGGAAAAGAAAAGATGGGGACACAGTGTGAAGAGGTGCTTAGAACTTTTTGAATGGAAGAAGTAATGAGGAATTTGGAACTGCGAGATAAGAAAGCTCTAAAAAAACACCTCCGTGTAGCTCCTTCTGGTATTTCTGAAGACAAGCACAGTGAGTCTCACAACAGGTGTGCAATAAAATGTTTTGAATAAACAAAAAGATGAATTAATAGATTGCATTTTAAATTTTAACACAGATTTCTCAATACATTTAGATAAATGATACAGGAAAGTTCAAAAGCACACCACCTTAGATTTCAGTAATTTGTGATTTTACAGAATGATATCTCCTTCTCTGCAGAATTTCACATAAGAGAGGCAAAAACTGAAAATGAAAATAAAACCCCACAGTAGCCAACACGAAATGATTTTAATTCTTAAAGTGGATCTGATAAAATGTCAAAGATAGGGAAAAATGTTATCAAAAGCAAGTCTAACAAAGATTCTTATTAATCACTTTCTACAGGGAGACACATGTTACATCTCCCCTTCCTTATTTCTATAATTCATTCATAAAGCCAATAAAACACTGACCACAGAGGTAGGCCGTTTGTCTTGAGGAGCCTTCTGGGCCAGCACTTGGAATGACACCCAGGTTTGGGGGAGGATTTGAGGTCTGCCCTTTCCTTTTGTCAGGAGACCACCCTGCCTTTGACACTGGAAGAGTCCATTCGGCCTACAAGCAGGTAGCCTTACCTTGAAGAGATAATCTATGTTGTGCCAATAATTTTTTAAAACGTGATTTTTTCCTATGTTTTTAGACTACTTAAAACCCAACTGTTACCTCAGTCAGGGACACATTCATATTCAAAAAGAACAATACTGTCTAATAATAAAATTAAGCCCAAGACTTCTCTGGTTGCTGAGTTCCTCTTGCAGGCATGGGGAAGGGGAGAAGGCTGTGGTTACATATCAGTAACCTAAGACTCTGGGATAAACTTTCTCACTTCCTGGACAATGCTCTGGCTGTTGGGATAATTAACTTATCTGTTAAAGATTACATTTTCTCATCTCAAAATATAGGCAGTTCTGGTAAATCTAGATATACTTGTCATAATTATAAAGAGTTTCAAATATCTCTTTTATGAATTTCACAATTCTCCCAAATTCTCGAGTTGAAATATTATTAACTTCGACATTGGGATCTCAGTCGATAGATCTGACACTGGCAAAGAGGATGAATTAAATTCCAAAGGGATCATGGAAGCTAGAAAAAATCAAAAAATGGTACATAATTTCCACCCATATATTTTACTAATTGGATGAATGTTTTAATTTTCTCCCTGAAATTTTATTGTATAAAAATGACCTGATGGAGACTGTCCTGACTTTTCTGCCATCTGCCAGGACTTGTATAGTCTTTGTTTCAGAACTCCGGGAAACGAACAAACCAACTTCTTCCAAGCAAATCAGTAAATTCCAGTTCTGGATTAGGTAAATGTGGGAGATTTATAGGAAACTCAGGTCACTAGTATAGCGGGCTCAACCATCTCTTAAAAGCTATGGTCCTTGGCACTTCCTTCTGAAGGGGATGCACCTGGTTGATGATGTCATGTCTTTGCTGTTCGTAACTCTAGAGTTGTAACAATACCCCTTTATGTCAAGTTAACATATCAGATTGTGAGTGAGAGTAATATTAGTGACAACTTCTCATCTGCTCTTACTTTTAGAAACAATCAGCTTTTGCAAACTTCTATCATTGATAATCTATGCGCAGCTGCCCTCCCCATCCAACATGACAGGTTACTTTGTCACCAGATAGAACCCAGAGACACGTAATCAAGGGTCAGGTAAGCCCAGCCACGGTGCTAGGAAATTTACCCACATCATCTCTCGTCTTCATCCCAATTCTGCAAGGGAGGCAATATCATTTTTACTTTTTGATTAGAATATTGAAGAACAGAAAGACTCTTGTTTATGTGAATAATTTATTATGTTTCTTATTGTCTCTGGTCTAAAGATTCAGGCAAAACAATTATTCTGAAATTTAGTGCCAGCTCCTAAGAGACTTGTGCATTTTCTTTTCTCAGAAAAGAGGAGAATCACATAAGTACATGCTATTCTACTCTTCTTCTTTACTGTTGGAAATTCAGTTAAGTTTATTGTTCAATGGCAATGTCACAGTTAAGATAAGCTAGGTTGTGCTGCAGAAACAAACAGCCCCCAAATGTCAGAGTTGTTAAGCAACTAAGGTATATTTTTTGCTTACGCTAAATGCCCATCTGAGGTTGGCCAGGACCTAAGCTGACAAAGCAGCTCCTATCTGGAACATCGTCAGCTCTTGTGGCACAAAGGAAAAGAGGGCAGGGTGAGGCACAGATTCACTCGTAAAGCTTTTGTTGGGAGTGACACATCACTTCTGCCGATATCCCGTTTGTCAAAGCAAGTTGTGTGACCACACTTAACTTAAAAGGATAACTCTTTGCAGGGATGCGCACATTGAGTCGAGATGACAGTGTGTTGGGGGAAGGAAAGCAGCCCATGAGTGTGAGCTGGGATCCCAGCTCCTCCACCTGTAAGCTGTGTGATGTAGGGCAAATTTCTTCACCTCTCTGTGCTTCAGTTCCCTCACTTTTAAAATGGAAACCATCCTTGGACGTTCCTCCCAGCGTCCAGCCCAGAGTGCACACTCGCTCAATGGGAGCTCTGGGTCTTCACTGCTCAGGAAACCCAGTATGGCGGTGATTAATTCCCCTGCAAATGGGCTTCAGCAATCAGGGGGATGCTGAGCATTGGCCTGACAGGCATGCAGGTCACACAAACTGTTGTTTTCTGAAAAACTTCCAACTGACTTACAATTCCCAGAATTTTGTTGAGGTTAAGAGTATTTGGAAACTTGATGATAAAAAGTTGCCACAAAAATAAAATGTCATGTTTCTTTTCCGTATGTATAAAAGTAAACCATGTTCATTGTAAAACTTTTGAAAGTTAAAGAGAAGATAATAATGCCATTCAGAAATCTATTCTGAATGGTTTGGTGTCTTTTCAGTGCAGACTGTGGTCATTGCTTTACTATATTGAAATGATATTATTTGTTCTGTTTTGTAACCTGCCCTTGGTACTTGACAGTAAATTTGGACTATTTAACCATGTGAATGGATATTCTCAACATGAATCTAAAAGGCAGAATAGATTCTAGTCTATCAGAGTAAAGTAGCAAAATTCATTTAACTAGCCCCAATTGGACATTTAGGTCATGTAAAAATTTTTGCCATTACAAATATCATTGTGACGAACGTGAAGGTGCATAATTATTTGTAATTGCTTTTGCCTGTTCCCTCAGGAAGAATTCTTAGAAGTGGAATTCCCTGTTTAAAGGTTGTTCCCAATTTGAAACATTCTAGAAAATTGCATTTCTGAAAGATTACATATAAAATAATGCTCCTATCAGCAGTACGTGAAAGTGCCTGTCTCCCCATTGCCCGCCCACACTGGGCATTTTGTGTTGGTTAAGTTTTGTAGACTTGATGTCATAGAAACAATGCTTTGTTATTATTTTAATTTGCATTTCTTTGATTACTAAGAGGTAGAACTTTTTATTACCACGTGTTGTTGGCTATTTGGCTTTCTTCTCTGGTGAATCATTTGTTTCTGGCCTTGGACTCTTTTTCTTTTTCTTTTTTTTTTTTTTTGATACAGAGTCTTACTCTGTTGCCCAGGCTGGAGTGCAGTGGTGCAATCTTGGCTCACTGCAATCTCTGCCTCCCGGGTTCAAGCCATTCTCCTGCCTCAGCCTCCCAAGTAACTCAGATTACAGGTGCTCGCCACCACGCCTGGCTAATTTTTTTTTTTTTTTTTAATTTTTAGTAGAAATTGGATTTCACCATCTTCACCAGGCTGGTCTCGAACTCCTGACCTTGTGATCCACCCACCTTGGCCTCCCAAAGCCTTGGACTCTTTATCAATGAAGGTATTTATTTTTCTTGTATTAATTTTTTAAGAGTCTTTTATAGTTTAACAATATATTCTTACATACTTTGTGTTTGCTCTTATTATTTACTTTATCTCTTGTATAACATGAGCATGTGTTTAAAGTCATCACTGTCTATCTTTTCCTTTTGCTTCTGTGTTCCTACCTCTATCTTCTCCCAGGTTCAGATATTTATCTATATTTTCTTCTTCTTCTGTGTGTGTGTGTGTGTGTGTTTTTTTTTTTGTATTTTACCTTTAAAATAATCCATTACACATTAATTTTAATGTTTTCTGAGAAGGGGAATTTGACTTAATTTTTTTTAGTTAGTCACTTGAACTTGAGCTGTTTATTGGATTACACTTTAACCGTTGCTTTGAAATATGACCTTTAACAGGCTAAATTTTTTTGAAATGTTGTAGGAGTTTATTTATTTATTTTATTATACTTTGAGTTCTGGGATACATATGCAGAACATGCAGGTTTGTTACGTAGGTATAAACACATGCCATGGTGGTTTGCTGCACCCATCAACCTGTCATCTACATTATGTATTTCTCCTAATGCTATCCCTCCCCTAGCTCTCCACCCTCTGACAGGCCCTGTTGTGTGATGTTCCCCTCCCTGTGTCCCTGTATTCTCAATTAACAACATGCTAAATTCTTATACATGCTCCCACTAAGATTTTTAGTTTCTCCCATTCTTTTTTTAATTCTCCCATTCTTTCTCTTAGGTAATCAGATAGTCAGTGTCAGTTAGCAGTCTAGTTTGCATCTTTATCCATCTATCTAATCATTCATCCATTCACATATCCAGAATATACACATTTCGATACTGATCTTGTTTTGTCTTATAAAAACGGGATCACAATGCAACTCGATATTTTTAAAGTCACTTGTCCATAGATCAAGCGACTCCTTTGCCAGTGCCTTGCTGTCTCAGCTGTGGTGGCTTTATAGTTCATTTCCCCATCCAGAAACACAAGTCCCTCTCATTTCATTTCAGACACTTGCCAATTGTTCTTCTTCACTTATTTCCAAGGTTAATTTTAGAATCATTTTTATGAGAAAAAAATATCCTTTTTGGGGTACAAATGGAATTAAATTAAATGTATAAATGAGATTGGGAAGATTTGACATATTGTATTTCTGCTGTTATTGTTTCCTATTAATGGACATAATATGACTCTTGATCTTGCTTAAATACCGTTCTTTGGCTCTCAATAGATTTCACAGTTAAATGTAAATATTTTTGTTAAAATCATTTTTTGATATTCTAACTTTTTCCTTTCTATTGTGAATGCAATCTCTATTATATTTTCTATCTTTTTATTTTTCTTATATAGGAAAAAATACTAATTTTTTAAACTTATTTTTATCTCATGATCTCTGACCTATATAGTTAGTTGTAATAGTTCTTCAGTTCATTACTTTATCTCCTATGACAGGTAATCCATGAATAATTATTTTTTTGACTCATATTTTCCAATATATATTCCTATTTTTTTCTGTACTAAATGAATTGAAAGACATCAGTGTTTCTGATTTTGTTTGAAATTTCTTTGGGATTTTATCACTAATTGCATGAGTGTACATGTTTATTATGTACACTAATAATTTTATTATGTACATGTTTATTACACACACTAATGCATTTAATGATAAAAGCCCAAAGAAATTTATATCCTTTTATTTTTGCATATGCAGTGCATTTTAAGGACATTTCTTGAAATAAATACATTATTTTTCTCTTTTGAGCTATTAATATAACATACCAGATTACATTACATACCAGATTTGCCGGAATTAAACCATCCTTGCCTTCCTGGAATAACTTTTATTTGGTCGTCTCTAAAATGTGTTCATTTTTCATCTCATTTAGATTTTCAAAGGTATTATCATAGGTGTCTACACAGAATGGTCTCTTACTGTTCCTTACATAGCCTTATTTGTAATTGTCTCCTTTCTCCTTCCAAAAGTCATGCATTGCTTTTTCTTTATTTTACTGGTGCTTCATATTTTCAATTTTTGTTATTAAATTAGAACAAATAAAACAATCTAAAATTATCTGAATAAAGAGTTTATTTTTCCCTAATCCCTCTCCATTCTCCCATTCTTCCTTTTAGGTAATCAGATAATCAGTGTTATTTAACACTTTGGTTTACATATCTATCTATCTATCTATCTATCTATCTATCTATCTATCTATCTCTCATTCACCCATTCATATATCCAGAATATACACCTTTGATATTGATCTTGTTTTGTCTTATAAAAATGAGATCACAATGCAACTTGATATTTTTAAAGTAATGGTACATAGTGAATATCTCCCTGGGCTGATAAATAATATAAAACAACTGCTTAATATTCCATAATGTTTTATTATAGGATATTCCATTTAAGCTCTACTGATGGTTGATTCCAGTATTTTCTTTTTCAAATAATGTTGCACAATTATACAGATAAATACACATGCTGAAATTTTTATTGTATAGGGTAAATTTCTAAAGGAAAACATGCCTGGTTAAGAGAAAATAGGAATTTAACCTTTTATAGATAATGCTAGTTTATTTCATTTAAAGTTTGTAATGATTCATTCTCCTAACTGCACTGCATGAGAATGTCCTTTTCCTAATGTTCTTGCTAACACTGAATGTTACTGATATTAATAATTTGTGCTAGTGTGTAGAAAGAATGAGATCGCTTCACTGCTTCAATTTATATGTCCTTGACCACGTATTTATTGATAATTATTTGAATTTTCTTTTCTTTGAATTGTCAGTCTAGATGTCTATTTTTTTAGACTTGTTCTTTACTCTTCTACCTATACATTTGCAGAAGTTCTCAGTGATTTAGGGATACAGATATTTGTCTATTATATGGGTAGTCAGGAAGGTTATCGTTTCTACATTGTTTGTGGCATCACATGGCACACAGTTATTTAAAATATTTACAACGTGAGCTAACTCCCTTTTCCTGTATTCCTTTTGAGTTTTACTTGGGAAAGTTTCTCCAGCCTTACTGCTATTCAAATATTATCTTAAAATTGAGTTTAACATTTGATACAGGGGTTTATTATCAAATGAAAGTGGCCAAATCGATCTAGTCACCTCATATCATTGTTTGTTTGTTTGTTTGTTTGTTTTTGAGACAGAGTCTAGCTCTGTTGCTCAGGCTGGAGTGCAGTGGTATGATCTCAGCTCACTGCAACCTCTGCCTCCTGGGTTCAAGTGATTCTCCTGCCTCAGTCTTCCGAGTAGCTGGGATTACAGGCGCGCACCACCACACTCAGCTAATTTTTCTTTTTTAGTAGAGATGGGGTTTCACTATGTTGGCCGGGCTGGTCTTGAACTCCTGACCTCAAGTGATTTGCCTGCCTGGGCCTCCCAAAGTGCTGGGAATACAGGCATGAGCCATGGTACCTGCCCTCATCATATAATTTTTATTTAAATTTTAGGTGGATTAAAATTAAAAAAATAAAAATGGTATTGATAACAAACTAGGTTTGGACTTATTGTATTGATTTTTCTGTTTTAATTTATTGGTATCTTATTTAGTATACTAGGTATTTGCTCTGATTTCCTCTTGTTTCTAAGTGAAAGGATTAGTTCATCAGTTTTTATGTTTTGTTAATAAATAAGTTGATAGAATAATGAATTGCCCTCAGAATTGCTTCACCACCACCAACAAAAAAGCAACATAAGGCATAGCATTGTTTAGATTTGTTGCTTTAGAAAAAGCTGAAGAAGAGTGATCTGTAAATGTTTTTGCTTGTCATGCTTTTAGTCAACTCTACTATATTTTGTCACTGTATGTCTGTTACTCTCTTTTCTTCTTAATGTGAGTTCTGTTTATCCTTATGGTCACATTGTGACTTTTGATGGAAAAATTATTAATTAAATTCAATCCAGCTGAAAAAAATATTGCTTCACCAGCAACATATAACTTGGCTGGTCCTATTTGTAAGACACAACTTTTTTTCCCTCTGACATCGTAAGACTCTGCTCCCAGTCTGGCACTGCATGTTCCAAAGGATGACTTGGAGGCCATCTGTCATTGCTCTCTTATGTAGATAAACTCTGGTTTATCCAGAGAAAGGCAGGGTGTGCTTTCTTCCTCCTCCTTGCAATTTTTCATCATTTGCTGGAGGATATGTAAATATGCCTCTCACCTATGGCTTTTACATGAAACACTGTGAACTTTCTCAATCAGCAAGTTCACGACATTGTTGCTGTTTTAGTTAGAGAGGGTAATGTTTGATAACTTCTGTTCTTTGGAGGGACAAGAGAGCCCTTCTAGACCACCAGTTAATTTGTGTATGTTTAGACTGTTATCTGTGCTCACTTATCATGCTCTTTTCTTTCATCATTTTCATTTCTTTGTCTTTTTCTCTCTGTTCAAAAGAGAATCCCAAATACATATGCCATAGTCACGGTCATGTGTTCTGTGATTCACTGTCTACAACATGGCTTTAAATCCTGTTGCAGTTTTAACCTTTTGTATTCCTTTCTTTACTCATTTGTCTCTCTTTGTTCATCCTCTCATATGCTTATTTTTTTATTACTATTTTTTTTGACACCGAGTCTCACTCTGTTGCCCAGGCTGGAGTGCAGTGGCGTGGTCTCAGCTCACTGCAACCTCCACCTCCTGAGTTCAAGCAATTCTCCTGACTCAGCTTCCTGAGTAGCTGGGACTATAGGTGTGCGCCACCACACCCAGCTAATTTTTGTATTTTTAGGAGAGATGGGGTTTCACTATGTTGGCCAGGCTGGTTTTGAACTCCTGACCTCAGGTGATCCACTTGCCTCGGCCTCTCAAAGTACTGGGATTACAGGCATGAGCCACCATGCCCAGCCATATTCTTATTTTGTAAATCTTGTTGGTTTTAATTTCCTGTCCTCGTTCACTGGAGATGAGTTTGAGCTCTCGAGTATGCTGAATGAATTCCAGGGGCTCACTTCTAATTTGTGTTGTGGTTACCACCCAGAAGGATGCTCTTTCTCTAAGTTGAGAACAAGATTCATGTTGTCTTATTGTGTTGTGCTTTTAGAGTTGCCTCATGTTGTATTTCTTATTTATATTGCTCACTGAAACAAAAGGATGAAACAAAAGAAGAAAGAGCTCCCCGGTCTCAATGCTTCAGCTGCCCAGAAAAGTGGGTGGAGACAGGGACTTTTCTCCACTGGTGGAGGGAAGGTGGCTGGACTCAGGGTCCCACTGTGTCCTTAGGTACTAGGGGGCATCATTGAGCGCGTGTCTCTCTATGTTCACATGCACCATCTTCTCACCTAGTATGGTAAGTGAGCAAGGTGTGCGGAAACACTTCATCCCAGCTGGCATTGCACTAAGCATTTTTCCTGCGTCTGCTCCTGAGTTTGTAAACCAGGATCCCGTGTGCACCATGCGTCCCACACCTTGTTCTGTTATTTTCTGGAGATTTCTGACTTTTAACTCATATGAAATAGCCTTCTCTTCATGTGCTCTGGTTGGAGTGGATGGCGTGTTCTTCCAATGTGCTCCCAGCTTTCTACAGCCAGAATCTTTCTTGTGAACCACAACCTGAGTTTTTCATGAGGCAAAACCTAGATAAGGAGGTGTTGATTGATTATTGATTTTAAAAGTAGAGCTCCATTTGCCTCATATTTTGAGATTTACCCAGAGTCTGCCATTAAGCTCTTAATTCATCTTGATTTTCAGAAACAGTGTGGTGCTTTCAACATTTTTAAAGTTGCTTTGTAAGTATCTTCACAGATATACATCATTTATTTAACAAATAGTTTTGAAAACTCCTCATGTGCTAGTTTATGGGAATATAATCTTCTGAAAACAGGGTCAAAGATAGGTACAGGCTGTATCAGGTCTGCTAGTCAGGTGCTATTTCAAACCAGAAGAAAAAAATAGCCGTGTATTTAAAACACCTAGAACACTACCCAATACATAGCAGATGCAAAATAGATTTATCTTCTCTTCTACTCCACTCCTTTTGTCTTCATGTGAGGAAGGAAGGCTGGTGTTTTTTCCCTTTGGATGCTCATAACCAGAGAGGCGGAAGGAAATGCGGTGTCTGTAGGACCATGTTGGCACTGGTGATGTGTAGGTGTTTCCAGGGCACACATTCGAATTCCAGTAACTGGTTATTCCACTGACTGTAGAAAACACCTACGTACCCATGCTAGATCGATCAATAAATCTGAAATCTTCATGAAAAACGGCAATAATTTTATGAATTTTTTTAGGAGGTAGAAGGGAAAATAAGCCAAACAATTCTGAATTTTAACATTAAAAAGTTTCAAGACAACAAAACCCAGAGTTAGTTTTATAAATAACAGACGAGTGTACCAGTCGAGTGGGTAGGTGCTGGGAACAGAAAAACACGCGGGCCCATTGTCAGCTGAAATACGATAAGAGCATCCATGTTTTTAAAGATATGGTGTTGTAGTTCTTAAAGGCAGCAGTTAGATAAAGAAAAGGATGGAAGCAAGACCCAGTTCCCTTTGGGATTCCCGATGACAACGTAACAGATGACTCCAGATGACAATGTAAGAGGGGGAATGGAAAGAAATTATATTAACAAACTGTTGTTGATGGTTATAATAAGATTTAAGCAACCAAATAACCGAACCTGAAAGACCAACATATTTTTCAAGATGATTTAGAAGGATCCTAACATTGAGGATGTCAAAGGCTGCAATTACGTCTGAACTCATTTTGGGAATGGCTTCCTGGCATCAGCTGCACTGAGAGGGTTATAGCGTGTCTTGATGAGGGCATTTTAGCAAGCCACCGAAATTGGACTAAACTCCTCAAAATGCATTATTGTTATTTAGACGCATTTTCTCCATATTGTGATCACCAATTTGAATTAGATTTGCAATTTTTAAAAAATAATGGAGATTGCCAGTTTGAAAAAATTCAGTGTGCTTAAAAGGAATCACATTTAGACTGCTTGTGATTGTCCATAGGACAGACGCATCTACGCCATTTCAAATAACAACACAAAATAAGGAAGAATATTTAGAAAGCTTAAAAATATATTCATCTTAGATTTTAAGATTCAAAGACATTAGAAAACAAGAATGTCCAATTACATTACTTTCTGGCTATCATTTTTCCTTCACAAAATGGCTATATCTATATTAAATTCCTAAATTTAGGAAAAGCATGTATCTCTTATTTGCTTCGACGATAGCTTGAAAAATTCTTTCATTCTTAAGTCAGAAATGCTGCCTTGCCTTTGATTAATATCTATTCTCATCAGCCTTAAAAATGACAGGAATTATAAATTCCAAATATAGGGAGCTGCAGTGGCTCAGGCCTATTGTCCCGGCACATAAGGAGGAAAGGCTAGGCATTTGAGACCAGCCTGGGCAACACAGAAACCTCTCATTTATATAACTGAAAAATTCTGAATATATTTCTAGGGTTTATTAAGCTGTTCTAATTTATGAAATTAAATTTATTTGACATTCAATCTCTAACCATGTAGTTGTTGAAAATCAACTGTTTAGCTTAGGGTTTCTCATCTTTGGCACAATTGACATTTTGGACTAGATAATTCTTTGTTGCAGGGGCTGTCCTGTGCATTGTAAAATACTGAGCAGCTTCTCTGGTCCCTACCTACTAGATGCAAGTAGCATCACTCCCATCTCCAAGTGTATCAACAGAAATGTCACCAGGCATTGCCAAATGCACCCAGGAAGGACGAAACCACCCTGGTTGAGAACCACTGGGTTGACTCACTAATGCTTTCCATGGAGTTCACTCCTCATGGAGTCCATCCTCAGGACTTTCTTTTCCCCACTGCCTGAGTATAAACAGTGTCTGAGGTTTGTGTCCTACTGTGTGGGGAGCCTTTTCAGACACTCTTTGCTGGGCAAAATATTTAACGATGCCGCTAATTTGATCTATAAGTCTGTACTGACGTAGATGAATTAATAAATAAATGAGGGGAAGAAGGACAGCTCTTCTTCATGGTTGACTGAAAAGTAGAAGAAACGCTGGTGATTTTGCAATCATCATAGTAATGACTGGATTAGTCACGAATCCTCAAATGGATGCTAAATTTAAGTGCAACTTTTGAGACTTTTACTTGATATAATTTCCAACATATACAGAAGTTACAAAGAACTGCCGAATTTACCCAGTATTATTGATTGCTAACATTTTGCCCGATTCAACTCTGTCTTTCTGTCATACATATCTGTAGACATACATATACGCAAACACACATGCACACATGTGCATATATATATATATATACCATTACATACACAACATATTCATACCCATGCATATATACAAGCATACATGAATACACACACACATATTTTTTCTGAATGCATTGAGAATAAGTGACAGATATCATGTTGCATTTATTCCAAAATACTTTAAAAGTATATTTCTAAAAACAAGAAAATTATTTTACACAGTCACAGTAAAATTATGAGAAAGAATAACTTTAACATTGATGCATAGTCCATTTTTAAATTTCATCAAATGCACTAATAACGTTCTTTAGAGCCATACATATTTTCCCAGAAGTGGGTTCTAGTATCTCGATTCTAGCCTGGATAGTTCCTGAATTGTTTCGTAGCCTTTTAAAAAATCTTCTTGACCTTGATATTTTTGAAAAGTATAGACTAGTTATTTTGTACAATGTTCTTTGATCTGAGTTTGTGTGATATTTTCTGAATGCTTGGGTTCAGATTTTGCATTTTTTGGCAGGAATATCACAGAAGCGACATGGTGCCCTTCCCAGTGCTTTGTATCAGGAGAAACCATGAGGTCACTTTGTTCCAGTATAGATGACAGTAACTTTGGCTACTTGGCTAGGGTGGGGTCTGCCAGATTTCTCCATCGTAAATTTACTGTTTCTCTGATAGTAATAAGTAATTTGTGGGAACATACTTTAAGACGGTGTCAATATCCTGTTTCTCATCAAAGTTTCGTCCATTGGTTTTAGCATCCATTTGAGGATTCATGCCTAATTCAATCATTACTATGATGATTACAAAATCACTAGCATTTCTTCTACTTGTCAATCAACTGTGAAGACGAGCTATCCTTCTTCCCCTCGTTTATTTACTAATTCATCTATATCAGTACAGACTTATAGATCAATGAGTTTTAGTCTATTGCTATCACTGTAATTCTGTGGTTTGAATTGTCTGGGTTTGGCCAACAAGAGCCACTCCAAACTGGCTCTGTGTTGTATTGACATGTCTCCATCATTTTCTAAACACTTTCTGACTTTCTAGCACAAAAGCTCCTCCAGGCTCATCTTTTCTGGCTTGAGCCCTGGAATCGGCCATGTGTCCAAAGACCCCTAGCTCTTTTTAGTGAGCATGGGTATTTGAAAACCCCAGTATGGGTGCTCAGTGCTTTAGGTGATCAGTAAAATATATTCAAGCACAAGGTTGGGGATGCACCAGATACAAATCATCAGAAAGAAAATACAGGATTCAATGGGCCAGGGAGGGAAGTAATTTGGAAATTGATTATCCCTCGAATTTGCCTGATGAATTGCACGATGCAAATTCATTCACCTTCAGAGCTTCATTTGCAAGTCTACACAGTCTGGAGAAACTGGTTGTGCCCCATTTCTCACAAGAGTTGACTTGGAAATAGTTTGACCAAGGAGCTGTGCCTTTCCGGTAGTGTTTGGAAAGCCATCACACTGGAGCCACCTTCTGTGCTGCTGAAAGGAGGAGTCGGTGGAGGCAGCAGAAATGACAAAGTGCAGGGCAGCCTGAGCCTCCCTTGCCCAGCTCGGAGCCCCTTGAAATTGGCACAGTGATTGACTTCTTTGGGGGCTCAAAGCGTGGAGGGGAGAGGCCCAGCAGGAGCGCGCGCCTCACTAATTGCATTACGATTGCATGAGATATTGCAAGGTTTACTATGAACTGTTGGCTTCAGAACACAGGCTGGTGAGCTCCGGGAGCAGTTGGCAGCAGGAGAGGAAAAAACGACAATCATTTGAAGAGTCAGCGCGGAACTGCCGCCAGAGCGTGCGCTCTTGGCCTGGCACTCCGACTTCTGGCTGAGGCGCGCGCTCAGCGGAAGAATCGCGCCGGTTAAAATGTTGGCAGGTTCCAGGAGGTATCTTCTCCTTCTTTTGTCTGGTTTTGATTGCAATAGTTTGGGAAGCTGGCAAACAGTTTGGTTTTGTTCTGAATATATTGGCTAGGAGCCTAAGCCATTTCTTTCTTTTTAAGCTATTTGAACTTGGACCAATCAGCTAGTTCATCAGGATAATTTATCAAGCCAGAACCACAATTAAAAATATTAAGCTTACAAAGCTGGTTTTTGATCTGGTTATTAAACCACCTATTACAAATGGCCAAACTAGCAGATAGATGTCTGTTTTTGAATGCTCTAGTTACGACACCTTCTTAGTTATTTCAGACTCCTCGGTTGCTGATCCTTTTAGACGGCAGCCCTCGAGTTTCTAAATAAGAATTTAATTCAAGTTGACTAGGGAGTTTCCTAACGATCCCACAACTTTTCTCTAAGCTGGAGAACTATTTTGTATTACATCTCTAATAAACATACAGACAAACCCTCGTGCGCACCACTGGGAGAAGGGTTCTCTCTTAGGAGGGACGCAGTGTCGAGCTGGCTGTTCCTACACCCAGTTGAACACCTGCATGATCCCTGGCCACACGCCATCAAAAAATTCAGAATAGCTGATTTTTCAAACCCAAATGAATGTCTCATCTCATTTGGACATTCACCTCAGACCTTTAGAAATTATTGGAAAGCTAACCAATGTTCATAGTGACTATAAATTTAATATTGAATCTAAGTTAGACTAATATTTTAAATGTTTATTATAAGATGCAAAGCCAAGATTGACTCCATCTGTGCAAAAATGTGAAGAAACTTGTGTGGGTTCATGATGACATTCTCTGATGACTTTGTGGATGGAAAAATATCTTAAGGTCTTGCCAACGAGCCAGATGCACTCTTGTTGGGTTTATGTACATTTTGGGAAAGAAAATAAAAATTCTGATTATTACAAAAATGAGAAATAACAATTAAGTTGCTAAAACCTCAGATAAACATAATTTTATTGTAATTTATTCATTTATTTGAAATATCTAATCAGAAAAAAAGATAATTAACATCCCACATCTCTACAGCGATGGCCCAGGGATAAAGAAGTATAAAAATAGCACTGTACTGGGATCTAAAATGTGTGCTGTTAATACGAATGCAATACTCACATAAGAGTTCTTGATTACCTTAAGTTGATATTACCTCTTTAGCTATGTTACAACTGGCTCCAACTGAGTTAAAGAATTTTCTAGATGATCAATGCAGTAAACAGTTTGCCTCCAAAGAGACAAAATGCCAACAAAATAATTGCCTCATGGCACTTTATGTCAATTATTTCATTTGTATTTAATTAAAAGCAGTCAAAACAGTTGGCTGAGGCATAAAAATTCCCTTAGCTCTATAGTTTTTAAATTGTCATAAGAGTGTTTTGTTGCCAGTTGTATAGTTGGCCTTTTGAAATAATCTGGAATCGATTTTACAAGCAAACCATTGGCTCTAATATTTCTATTGTTATTTCTTTGGGGAGACAACTTCCTACAGTTATTCACTATGATTCATTAACATGGCGATATGGCCAGCGTTAGAGGCAAGTTCTTACGTAGCCAGTGGCCACAGGTGGCCTCTGTAGAGGAGCAGTTTCAGGTGGATAGCCCATGACCCAGGTGAGCGTGTTGGCGTTGCCAAGACGATAATATGGCAAACTGAGGCAATTGAATATTGGAGAAGCATTAGATGAGAACTGAAGAGTTTCCTGTACTGACCACAGGAAAGGTGTGCTAGCTGCTTGAATAATTTTCACCAGTGTGAAAAACTGAATGCTTTCCTTGTTTATTAAAACTGATCTACTATTATAGTACTGAAAAGCTGAGGTGCTTTCCAACATGCTTTTTTCCTTTCCTTCATGTATTCCTCCTATATAAGAGATCACATTTCGTGTCAGCATAGGTAATGCTGTCTGCTGTGATGAATATCACCAAACTGTCAGTGGCTTCAGATAATGTGAATTTCCTTGAACGAGTTCTAGCATTTTAGTCCTGGTAGTCTGTTAAAGGGACACTGGAAATTAACCCCATGCCCCAGCTGCAGAAGAACCCCCAAAACAATGGGGGGAAGGGCAGGCACTCAGAGGGACTCACCCTGAAGGGGTGGGAGTGATAAACCCAGCCATGTTTAGGTGTCCACTAGGGGCTGGGTGGGCAATTCTTGCTGTCTTGTAAGTTTTGTGATCCTTTGCCATTTTAAAAAAGTCCATACTAGAAGAGGAAATGATTTTAGAGCCTACAAATATTGCACCTATTTCTCAGGTGCAATATTAAGTAATCTGAAGTCATTTCAGGACAGATGTCTCTTTTTTCCCTCATTACTTTGCCTTTTAAGAGTAGCTGCTTGAAATAGGCAAAGCACGTGTGTCACATGCATGCTGCCCACAGCATGCATGACCCTATAAGAGAACCTGCTCCAAACCTGTCCCTTCCTATCTGCCCTTCTCTAGACTCTGCCCCACTCCTCACTCCAGAAGGTCCACTCTCCCTGAGGAAAAGGAACTGGAGTTAAAATTTTGGTTTTATTAGAAATGTATGCATGTCTGACAGTACATTATGTAGTTTCGTTTAATCTTGAGTTTATAAAAATGGTATCATTCCACATGCAGTCTTCTGGGGCCAACTTTTTTTCACTCATGATTGTATTTCAAGATCCGTCCGTGTTGTAAGCAGCTGTGGTCCAGTCACGTCGTTTCTGTGCACTGTTCCATTGTGTGAATATGCGTCTGTTTATAGGCCCCATTTTCCCACCCATGGCCCGGAAGGCAGTCTGAGAGGTCACTTCCAGTTTGTCCAGCATGAGAAGTGCTGCTGTGGACATCCCTTGACGAGTCTCCTGTGTCCTGTGGGAGAGTCTCCCTTGGCCCACATGCAGGCATGTGATGGCTGGGTCGTGAGGTCTTTTATCCATCATCCCCTCATGCCCCCTCTGATTTTCCTTTGCACCCAGTTTCTTCCCTTTTCTCCTGCCTCTGGTCTTCTGCTCCCCTGAGGCACTCATAGGAAGGGCTCAGGTCCTCCCTGGGGTCCTCCTTGGGGCATGGCTTCTTCCTCATCTCCGGCTAGGAAGACAGTGCTGACACCAGTCAGGTCAGGGGCACTTAGTTCACAAGTAGATGTGCTCGGGTCTGTTTTGTCTTCCAGGCTTACCCCAGACCCTCATGGGCTCCAGAGGCAGGGTGGACAGGAGGGCTCTGTGCCTTCTGCCTCCTGTTCACGAGCAAGACTTTCAAGGCAGGAAATTAGCTGGAAATGAGAGTAGCAGACAGAGAGCATAGATGTGTCACATTGGACACTCAGTGGAGCAGCCTGGGGAGAGGGAAGTGTTCTGATGGTAATGGGCTTCGTGTGTCATCATTGCAGAACTGATGGCTTTCACAATATTTCTTGTACAATTGAGAGAACTCTCAGTTCCACCAATGATGTGGGCATGGTCATAGTAGTAATAATAGTAGTAGCAGTGATAGCAACAGCAAACTCCGACGGAGCCCTTACTAGAGCCCATTACTGTGCTGCTTGTGCTTATACAGGTATGCCTTGTCAGTTGCACATCACTTTATTGAACTTCACAGACACTTTTTTTTTTTTTTTTAAACAAATTGAAACTTGGTGGCAACCCCGAGTTCATCAAGTCTGTCGGTGCCATTTTTTAATATGTGGTCACTTCAAGTCTCTGTGTCACATTTTGGTAATTCTTATAATATTTCAAACTTGTTATGATTATGATGTCTGTTATGGTTATCTGTGATCGGTGACTTTTGATGTCACTATTGTAAATGTTTGGGGACATGGTGAACCATGCTTAAACAATATTGCAAACTGTATTAGTCTGTTCTCACGCTGCTAATAAAGACATACCCGAGACTGGGTAACTTATAAAGAAAAAGAGGTTTAGTGGATGCACAGTTGCGCATGGCTGGGGAGGCCCCACAATCATGGCAGGAGGTGGAAGGCACATCTTACATGGCAGCAACAGCAGGCAGGAGAAGTGCCAGCAGGGGAAATGCCAGATGCTTATACAACCAGCAGATCTCACGAGAACTCATTCACTATCATGAGAACAGTATGAGGGAAACTGCCCCCATGATTCAATTATCTACACCTGGCCCTGCCCTTGACACCTGGGGATTATTACAATTCAAGGTGAGATTTGGGTGGGGATGCAGAACCAAACCAAACCATATCATAAACGTACTCAAAAACTGTGTGTGTTGACTGCTCCACCAATCAGCCACTCCCCATCCTTTTTCCTCTCCCTGTGCCTCCCTTTTCCCTGAGACAAAACAATATTGAAATTAGATCAATAAATAACCCTGCAATGAGCTCTAAGTGTTCAAGTGAAAGGAAGAGTCACATATCTCTCACTTTAAATCAAAAGCTAGAAATGATTAAGCTGCGTGAGGAAGGGAAGGCATGTCTACTGCCAAGATAGGCTGAAAGCTGGGCCTCTTGTACCAAGTTGTGAACACGAAGAAAAAGTTCTTGAAGGAAATTAAAAGTGATACTCTAGTGAACAAAAAAACATGGTAAGAAAGCAAAAAGAACCTTATTGTTAACATGGAAAACGTTTTAGTGGTCTGGATGGAAGATCAAACCAGCCACAACATTCCCATAGCCAAAGCTAAATCCAGAGGAAGGCCCTAACTCTCTTCAATTCTATACTGACTGAGAGAGGTGAGAAAGCTTCAGAAGAAAAGTTTGAAGTCAGCAGAGATTGGTTCATGAGATTTAAGGAAAGAAGTCACCTCCACAGCATAAAAGTGCAAGGTGAAACAGAAGATGCTGATGGAGAAGCTGCAGCAAGTTATCCAGAAGATCCAGCTAAGAGCATTGAAGAAGGTGGCTACACTGAACAAGAGATTTTCAAGGTAGATGAAACAGCTTATACTGGAAGAAGATGCCATGTAGGTCTTATATAGTTAGAGAGGAAACCTCAGAGCCCAGCTTCAAAGCTTCAAAGTCCATACTGATTCTTTTGTTATGGGCTAAGGTAGCTGGTGACTTAAAATTGAAACCAAATCTCATTGATCATTCTAAAACTCCTAGAGCCCTTAAGAACCATGCTACTTCTACTCTGCCTGTGCTCTATAATTGGAAGAACAACGCCCAGATGGCAGAACATCTCTTTGTAGCATGGTTTACTGAAAATTTTAAGCCCACTATTGAGACCTACTGCTCAGAGAAAGATTCCTTTCAAAATATCACTGCTCATTGACAACGCACCTGATGACCCAAGAGCTCTAATGGAGACGTACAAAGAGATGAATGTTGTTTTCATGCCTGCTAACACAACATCCATTCCGCAGTCCATAAATCAAGGAGTAATTTTAACTATCAAATCTTATTATGTCAGAAATACATTTCATTAAAGCTATAGCTTCCATAGCCTAGACATCGTGATTGTCCTGATGCAGCTGGACAAAGTAAATTGAAAACCTGGAAAGGATTCAGTATTCTAGATGCCATTAAGGACATTCATGATTCATGGGAGGAGGTCAAAATATCAACATTGACAGGAGTTTGGAAGAAGTTGATTCCAACCCCCATGGATCACTATGAGGGGTTCAAGAATTCAGTGGAGGAAGTAGCTGCAGATGTGGTGGAAACAACAAGAGAAGTAGAATTAGAAATTACAGCCTGCAGATATGGCTGAATTGCTGCAATCTCATAATAAAACTGGAAGGGATCAGTAGTTGTTTCTTATGGATAGATGGGCAAAGAAAGTGGTTTCTTAAGATAGAATATATATTTGGTGAAAATGCTGTGGACCTTGTTGAAATGACAACAGAGGATTTACAGTATTACATAAACTTAGTTGATAAAGCAGTGACAAGTTTTGAGAGACTTGGCTCCAGTTTTGAAAGAAGTTCTACTGTGGGTAAAACGCTATCAAGCAGCATTGCATGCTTCAGAAAAATCTTTCACGAAGGGGAGAGTCAATCAATGTGGCAAATTTCATTGCTGTCTATTTTAAGAAATTGCCGCAGTCACCCCACTTTCAACAACCACCATCCTAATTAGTCAGTAGACATCAACATCAAGGCAAGACTCAACTAGCAAAAAGATTATGACTTGCTGACAGCTCATGATCTTTCACATTTTTTATCAATAAGGTATTTTTTTATTTTTTATTTTTTAGAGACAGGCTCTTCCTCAGTCACCCAGGCTGGAATATAGCAGCATAATCACAGTTCATTATAGCCTAGAATTTCTGGGCCCAAGTGCTCCTCCTGCCTCAGCCTCCTGAGTTGCTGGGACTACAGGCATGCACCACCACTCCTGCCTAATTTTTTATTTTTATTTTTATTTTTTTGTAGAATTAGGTCCTTACTATGTTTCCCAGGCTGATCTTGAACTCCTGGCCTCAAGTGATCCTCTTGCCTGGGCCTCCCAAGGTGCTGGGATTCCAGGCATGAACCACCATGCCCAATCTTAAAATATTTTTTAAATTCAGACATGTACATTTTTTTAGACATCACGATATTACACACTTAACAGACCACGGTGTAGTGTAAACACAGCTTTATATGCACTGGGAAACCAAAAAATGCATGTGATCCGTCTTATTGTGATATCTGCTTTATGGCAGTGGTCTGGAAATGAACCCACAGCATCTCCTTGGTACACCTGTTGTGATGGTTAATATTGAGTGCCAACTTGATTGGATTGAAGGACGCAAAGTATTGTTCCTGGGTGTGTCTGTGAGGGTGTTGCCAGAGGAGATTAACATTTGAGTCAGTGGACTGGGAGAGGCAGACCCATCTTCAGTCTGGGGGGGCACCATCCAATTAGCTGTTGGCGTGACCAGAATAAAGCAAGCAGAAGAACGCGGAAGGATTTGACTGGCTGAGTCCGGCCTTGAACTTTCTCCGTGCTAGATGCTTCTTGCCCTTGGACATCGGACTCCAAGTTCTTCAGGTTTTGAACTCTTGAGCTTACACCAGTGGTTTGCGAGGGCCTTCGGCCACAGACCGAAGGCTGCACTGTCGGCTTCCCTGCTGTTGAGGTTTTGGGGCTCAGACTGGCTTCCTTGCTCCTTAGCTTGCAGATGGCCTATTGTGGGACTTGTGATGGTGTGAGTCAATTGTCCTGGTAAACTGCCCTTCATCTATACATCTATCCTCTTAGTCCTGTCCCTTTAGAGGACCCTGACTAATACACCTGTGTATGAATTCTTTAACCTTGCAGCAGTCCTGTGAGGCAGGGACTACCAGTGTTCTCCCAGGGAAGTGGGCTACTGAGAGTGAGTAAGCCACCCACCCTCACGCAGCCTGTAAAGAGAAGGACCGGGATTCAGCCTTGGCTTCCTCCTTCATGGTCTGTACCCCCTGTCATGACCCCAATTGCCCCTCCTGCATTACTAACCGATCATACAGGTGTATTCATATTCATAGAGCCCAAAGAGATGCAAAGAACATGAGACACTGTCCGTGTCTTCAAGGGACTTAGAGCTAACAACCCAAAGCCCTACCTTTTGGTGGTAAATGAGACCTGCAGAAAACAGGATTCGTTCCTACAAAGGAAGAGGTGATGTTCCCCTCCTCGGCTGGCTGCTCAGCGTCAAAGAGGTGGTGGTGCTCCCTTCTCTGAAGGAGGGAGTGGGGTTTGAGTGAGTGAGTCCTGGACCCTTTCTGCTGTGGCTGGTCTCACCCAGAGAGACCCCCAGTGTGTCTCATGGATGGGCACCTCTCTTCCCCAGCTACCCTGCTCTGGGCAGAGTGCCTCAGATGACTTGAGCTATGTTTTCTTTGACCCCGCCAGCTTAGCTTGCAGGTCCCAAGTGTGTTTTAGGATCAAAGCAATTGCATGGGTTTGAAGCCATTTGAAAGTTTTCTGAATGATGTAACTTGCTCTTTTATCCACTTTAGGAAGGACATAGGTGTTTCCCTCTGCCTGAGAAATGTTTCCGAGACATTTTTCCTCCAAGGGAACTAACTAAAACCCCAGGAATGCATGGAAACAAAGGAAAAAAAAGACTCAGAAAACAAGATGGTGTACGGAAATTTTTTAGAACTACTCAAAGACAGTAATAAAAACTTTAGAGAGCTGTAGACTTGGCGGCAACATGAGGGCACCATTAATGGCAAACCTGGCACCTGACATAGAGGAAATTTCAAGCAACTTAGCTGAAGTCACCTGCATTTTCTACCCCATATTCATCCCATATTTATTTGGAGTGCTTTTTGCTTTTTGGTACCCTTTCTGCAATGCTTCTTGCGTAGAGATTTCAACACAATTTTCAAAAAAAATTCATTAAGTAAATGAATAAAATTAAAATTTAAAAGAAGCTAACATTTCCAGTTCCTGAATGCACACAGTGGTGAACAATGGTTTAGTCACAAGATGTCCCCGATTACAACTTTGAAAGTGGTCCTAGGAAGACTCTCTTTCTTTTCTTCCCTCCATACTACACTCCATGGCACAGGCAGAGAAACAAACTATCTTTCCCTTTCAGTTTCTTATAAAGGTATGATGTGCAAGTTTTTCTCGTTATAAGTCAACTTAAGTAGGCATCTGTATTTTTAGATATTTATGTAAGAGCGATCATAATTTTTACCCCACTCCAAACACCGCTAATACCTCCCAATTCTAGAAATATTAAGTTCTGCTATCATCTCCAGTTTGTTCAGCTGGAGACATTTAATTTTAATTTTTTCCAATGTCTTGAACTTCCAACAGTTTGGCTGTCCATTTAAAAGTATCCATTAGCACAGCAGAGGGGACACTGTTTCATTAACAGCAGGCCACAGCTGAGATTGTGCCCGGGCTGCCCGTCCAGGCCATGCCTAAATGATGATTTCGTGCCATCTTCCTGTGAGTTCACACCGAATTATGTATCTCTGCTCATGAAGCTTTTAGCAACTGAATGTCTATGGCCTCTTGATTTTTAACGCAGCTAGTTCAAACCATCACAATCTTTGCAAGTCATTTGTAATATATTTATAGGAAGCTATCATTCCATAGTGTTCTGAATTTCCTGCTTAGGATGCAATGGCAAAAGTCATTAAACATTAGCAGTAATAGTATTTTCACTGTAATAAAGTGTTAATTACTTCCACATGTTAATGGAGTTGGGGGAGGGAGTTTTTGCTATTGTTACTCTGCCTAAAATAATTTCCATGTGATAATTTTCCAGGATATCAAAAACTGAATAATTATGCACTAATTAAGAAAGTAGGGCCTGCTCTAGGAGTTAAGACTGCATTAATTTTAATGTTTTTACAGTCCTTTAATTGGAGAAAGGGCTGTAAATTGGGAGCTGAAGCACTGTTCCTCCTTAAGTAGGCCTGCCTTTGCAATCTGCCTCCTATATACGGCAACCCAAGGTCAACACAAGTTTGCAAAATCCCTCTGCTCTTCATACGAAATGTATTGGTGGTGAAGCGTGCATCGATCACTCTGACAAGCATTTAACTCTCCAAGAGCACATGCTCTCACTTCTTAAATTATTAATTGCATTAAATACATTTTCATATTGTGGACGGTTGGCTACAAACTGTTTCTTGGTAGGGAGGTGCTGTCTCCCCACAGTGGGGACGACTCACCTTCTGTTGCTACAAAGGACTCAGTGGTAGGTTGGCGGGGCTTGCAGAGGAGCATGTCTGTCAACCCAGGGTTGGCCAAAGGAAGCAACCTCGGTAGTAGCGGTGTTCTTTTTATGGCTTGCAAAGTTGTCTCCTTATCGTGTCTGCATCCTCTTCCTTGGTTGGCCCTGCTACCTTGAGGCCAGTGCTCAGATGAGGAAGAGATTGTCTTTCCTTATGGACCCTCTGTGGGGATCTTCACTCAATGTCCCATCAGAAACAGCTCCTGCCTTATTAATATTGTGTCAGGAAAGTGGCAAAGAGAGCTGGGCATTCATAGGGGACCCAGTTTATGAATAAAAGTCGGATTCGGGGCATCATAATGATCTTTTAGGAGTCCTAATGTGATGTCTCATACAGGCATTTATATTTTGAGTAGCTGCATTGTGCTAGACACTGCAGCAGGGAAAAATCCACATCACAAATTGGGCAGATTAAGTACTGGCATCAGCCTATCATTGCAGAAATAAGCTGTGGGAGTCGGCCTGCCCAGGGCATGTGCGACCTTGAGTGTGAAACCACCCTTACCCTTAAAGTTGGAGTCAGAGTTGGGCTGGTGCAGGACACGCTGACAGAATCAACAGCAAGGTAGCTCAGGGTCCTGAAATTGGAGGGGGATAAGGACCCAGGCTAGGAGGAGCAGGTTGGAGGGAGGGTTCTGGATTCACTGACTGTGATCCTCAGACAAGTCACAGGGCGCTGCAGGTGTGGCCTGCCGGTTCCAGGTCCTGTTGTCTGCCTTCTTAAGGGGCTACTCTTTGCCTGTCTGAAAGCATCTTTGTTTTCAGGCTGTCATTTGGCTGATGAAGTCCAAGAAGGTGATAATGACAGATCCAGGTTCACACTTCTGTCTTATTACTAACTTGGAAAATTAGCATGTTGGAATGCACTCCCTAGGTTTGTCCACTATGGATTTGTGTTGGGGACGTCATTGAAATTCTGGAATGCAGAGTCTCCACAAAGACCTGAATGATTTCGGGGCAACGGGAGTGCTGAGCAGAAGCATTTGACTGGAAGTTTGTTGGGTTTAGGGTGGGTGAGAGTTTGCAATGGTGTCATGGATGCCATTGTCCAGCTTGGAGCCAGGGGGTCTTTTTAGCAGGTTCCCCCTGAGGAAGAGGGAAGCAGCATATCATAGTGGCTGTAATCTGGTGGGGCTGGGCCCAAGTACTGTGTGGAGGCCCAAGTCACTGACATTATTCCTTAATGTTCTTCTTAATGTTGAATTTTGATTTTGACCATCGGGTCATCTAATTGACTCAAGGAAAGTTTCTTTCTTCCCCCCGCCCCCCCGAAAGTAGAGTGTACATTTCTCACTTACAGTGGCTTTTAAGGGATGTAGTACAACTGCCAAATGTGGACAAGATGACATTGTCTCTTTCTGAAAATCTGGGTCCCACAGGAGAAGCCTAGTTGGTCTGTGGATACTGGCAAGGCTGCTTAGGGCCCTCATCCACAGGGGTGGGAATCAGTTCCTCTGAATGTATGAAAAATGGAATCTTTTGCTCCAAGGAGCCACATCCCAAGTTTACACCAAAACTTCCAGCAATATCAGTTTGGTCCTCCCATGGGGTGTCTTCACCAACTTTGACACAGGACTTTGGGATCAAACATTCCAGATGGCATTCATTCATTCATTCATTCATTCATTCATTCACTCACCACATTCAACAAATAGGTACAGAGTGTTTGCTGTGCACCAGGGATTGGTGTAGGTGCTGGGATACCAAAGCGAACAAAGTAAAGAGTATGAGGTCACAGGAGGGAAGCAAGGCAGATGTCCAGTACAAAGCAGCAAGACTGAAAGTCTCCAGGAGGCACATGCAGTATGGGAAAGGGGGAGCAAGGAGGAAATGAAGTCAGGAGGTAATGGAAGGGCCTGATTGTCCAGGGCCTGTGGGCATCGGTCAGAAAATTGATCATAAGGTGTGTTGAGATGAGATGGTAGAGGGCGGGGGTAACAGCTCCAGGAGACCCCTTCACTAGTCCAGATGAGAGAATGGTGGCTTGAATGGGGTGGGTGGGATGGAGGCATAAGAAGGGGTCCGATTTTGGCTCTGTTGTGGGAATCAGGCCAAGTGAGTGTTTTGGTGGATCAGACATCAAGTGTGAGAGTAAAGAGGAGAAAGAGGCCACCCATGGTTGGCAGCTGGAAGGGAATATTGGCCACTTGCTGAGATGAAGAAAGTGCTGGAGGGTCTAGCTGGGGAAGGGGAATGGGCAGCTGTGTTTTAGACATGTTAGGTTTTAATGCTCATTGGATAATGAGTGGAGATGTCAGCCAAGCTGCTGGCTATTGAGCCTGAAGCTCGGACTGTCAGAGGTCAAGTGTGTCTTAATGTTCTCCACAAAAATTTGCTTCTGTCTTACACTTACTGTCTTTTTTGAGGACTCTTACCCTTCTGTAGTCAGCTGAGTATCTTGTCTTGGAATGCTTGAAGATAAATATCTGAGTGGAAAATAAAGCACTCCCTGTATAATTGGCAATTTAGGTTCAGATTAAGGTAACTTTCCCCCAAATAGAGAAATTGATTAACCAGACAACCACACTTGTCTTCCAGATGGGCAAGATAACACAAGGCTTCCTTACATGCACAGTTAATATTGCACTTTGAACACCTGGTTAATGATCCTGTCCAGCTCCTGAGCACTCACCTCACTGGTTGTCTACAATGGTTCTTACCTGCCATGTTCATTTGGGTGCCTATAAACAGCCTTTTGACAGTACATTCCTAGAAGGCAAGGATCAGGTGCCATGAACTGCTATTGTCTCCTTTCCAGTGTCTGCCATAGTGCCCTATGAACAGTGTGTAATAAATGGTTGGTTGGTTGCGTAGATGAATGAATAAATGACTGTAGTCATTAAAATATAGAGTGACAGGGTTTGGCTCTGCGTCCCCACCCAAATCTCATCTCGAGTTGTAATCCCCATGTGTCAAGGGAGTGACCTGGTGGGAGGTGATTGGATCATGGGGGTGGTTTACCCCATGCTGTTCTCATGATAATTAGTTCTCAAGAGATCTGATGATTTGTAAGTGTTTAGAAGTTCCTCCTTCACTCACTCTTTCCTGCTGCCTTGTGAAGAAGGGACTTGCTTCCCCTTCACCGTCTACCATGATTGTAAGTTTCCTGAGTTTCCCCAGCAGAACTGTGAGTCAAACCTTTTTCTTCATAAATTACCCAGTCTTGGGCAGTTATTTACAGCAGTGTGAAAATGGACTAATACATAGAGGAAGACTTTGTCCTCATGGAAGAAGAAGAAAAATAAGCGTGTGCTTTTAATTTTGCTTAGCAAAAACTCCACTCATAATTCAGGGCTTTTTTTGGTTTTAGAGTCAATGGAAAGAAAATAGGAAGTAAATGTATTAAAGAGAATATGTGGTTTGGGGTTTGGCAGTCTGGGTTCTAATGTGACAGTTGACCTGAAAGATCTATTAAAGGTTTAAATGACTGTATTTACAGTATGAAGACAGAGACAGAAAATGAGAGAGAGAGAGAGAGAGAGGTGAACACTGCAAAGTTATATAATAAAGAGCAGAAGGATGATGATAAAGAAGCACCAGGTGACATAACTCCATCTTTAGCTGGATTCACCAGTGAGAGCGTTAATTTTTTTAAATGCACCTCTGGTGCACAGAATTGTTTTAGTACTGGTCCTTGGTTTATTAATCTCTGTCATCATTCGACCATGCACAGCCCTATTTTACATATGCATGTATTAATAATGTAATGAACACCCATAAACCCACAACTGACTGGAGACCTAGACTCTAGATGAATGATAATGGCAGTCTCTGTGTGTGTCTAGTCTCCTGAGTGTGGCCACCCTGGTTTACCATGTTGTGGGGGTGCATTTACTGGCAGTGCCCCTTTGACTCCCCAGAGGGTCCCATTTTGGATGATGCACTTTACAGTCATGCATTCATCCTCACCCTTGCTTTCTCTACCCTGATGTGCCACTACTTTGAATTACATGTTTAACCTTTCTTTGCTTTTCTACAATTTTTTTCAACAACAAGTTTTCTACTGCATCCTGGTTTATTAATTTTTTTCAAGGCAGTAGAGAAAGGGAATTCAAAGAATAAAAAGCATTAGAAAATGTTTCTGTGCTCCCGTAACAAGTGGGAGTATTGCTGGAAGTGAAAAATTTCCAGGTGATGGTCCCCCTGATGTGCCATTTAGTGGAGTGCCTTTTTACATTACGTACTGACATGATAACTGATCATAGCTCCAAAAGAAGAGCTATCAAAACCAATCTGAGATGATGATGTGTTGGAGCCCACTGCACGAGCTGTGCCAGCTCCCTCTTCCTGTCACCCCCCGGTGGCTCGGATTGCTCAGCACCGAGCGTCAGTGCTACCTCCAGGAAAGATGAGTCAGGCTTCGGGTGGTGACATACGTGGTAAGGCAGCTGGCAGCCTAGAAATGAAGACTAAATAACAATCAAGAAGAGAGCAATTAGAAATAGTAGTCATGTGGGTCACTGGCGAGTCTTCCTCAAATCTGGAGTCAGGAAGTGTTAACCAAGAGTTCTGTGTGCCCCGTGTTAAATACATGTTAGTTTCTGTTGCTGTGTACCAGGGATTCTCATTTTGGAGAATGATAACCTAACACGTATTTGATTTCGGTTTCCACAGGAGTCCAGAAAGGGAGAGAGTGGAGCTAGAGTGGCTTCTGAGTGGGTAGGAATACTCATGACCTTGGCAGAACAGAGAGAGCCCGGTCCACAGAGGGGCTGCGCCGTGCCTCCCCTGTTGGGGAGAGAGGGAGTGGCTGCTGGCAGGAACTCTCTGTCTCTCTTGCTAGACCCTGGCTCAGCCTCAGGACTTCTGCAATTTGTCTGTGTGGAGTCATCCACATCGGAGCCAACTGAGTGTCTGACTTAGTCGGTGGAGGGGGCGGGGGGGTGGCGGGATTCTTTCTGAAATTTGAAAGGTTCAGCATAAGTTTCTGAGATCTGTATTTTCTGGGATTCTTGGACATCCTTGGGAAGCATCTTTTGTTGCATAACATGCCAGGATGGAGAGAAACGTCAATGCCAGTGCACTGTTGTAATGTCCTAGCGAATTTTTACTGAGTGCTACTAAATGCCAGGCTTGAGATCTGAAACCTGGCAAGATCCAATCTGCCCCCAGGATGGAGGTGGGGATGGCCTGCTAGACACAAACGGAAATGGCTCACTGTGCTACTGCTGTGCTGTCACCAGGATGCAACGGGCACATTGTTTTGCCTGGGGAGAGAGAAAGGGAGTCCCAGGAGGAATTCATTTGGTAGACTGGGGATGCCTGGGTATTATCTGAGTGGGAGGGTTTGCTTCATGGACCTGGGGACTGAGCACTGCTCCACACTGGGTGTGACTTTAGAGTCTCACTTTCCTCACCCTTTAAATTAAACACAGGTGTGGTACATGAGGTCAAGGTTGCTTTTAGGTCTAGCATTCTGTGTGTTCTTAAAGTCACTAGCTTGTTGTCTCCCAAGCTCATGACCTCCAAATTTCCCAAACAATTAAAGAAGTACATGTGTGCATAGAAGACACCTTGGTGGAGGGTTGCCACTTGCATTTGCCTGGAAAACAGATGGGAAATGGGATTGCTGGAAAGTCACTTCTTTGAGAGAAAGCAGTAGCCTGCTGTGGATTTGGGGACGTCTTCAGACACCATCTCTGGTTCCAGAAATGGTCAGTGACTTTGATTCACTGCACAAAGCAGTCACTCTGGCTTGGAGCCAGTCAGGGTCCTGAGGCTGCAGTGAACTTGAAGATGTCAGCGGGGCCCGGCATGAAGATGCCTTGGACCCATGCCCACCCTGGTTAGTGAGAACCAGCCGGGAGCACCTGAGGCCCCCGTTGGCAGGGCTCATGAATGCCTCTTTAAGAAAAGGCAAGCTGCCAACCACAATGAAATATGCAATTGTCCATCTGTTGCTCAAATTAAACATTTTTTTTCCTTTATATTGCCAAAAATTTCTCTAACTACTGTCCAGTGCTCTAACCTCAAGTTTGAGTAGGTCAGGAGAGTAGGGGATTCAAGAGATTATTATTTGGGGGGAGCAGCTAGATTTAGGGGCAAGGACTCTAACTGGTATGAAGGAGACAAAGGTAAAGGGTTCTAGATAAATTCAAGAAAAATGCCATCATCTTTAAAAACAATTTGAGAACTTTATAAATCACCAACTGTTTCTTGTCAAAAATCAACCAGATTTCTAAGAGGTCATTTTCCTCCTTTATTCCAGATAAGTTCTTGTTTCTACAGGTCCCTACAAGGGCTGGGGCTGGGGTCTGCCTCAGTGATTCACTTTTATTAATAAGATGATATGTGTGTGTATAAAATATAATTATATTTATGTATAAGAACTTTCTTTTATATACAAAAACTTACTCTTTCTCACACCTAAAACAAGGTTCACATAAAACTCCAAGACTCAAATCTTAATTTGCCTCATGTTTCTACCCACTTCCCTCCTTTTTTTGTAGTAGATATTACCCTTTGAGTCAATTATTTTATTCTTTCTTTTCTTTGGATGAATATTCATGAGTATGGAATAATCTTGAACATTGCAGAAGGAAGTCAGACATGTCAGGCAGAAGTGCGAATCTCTGGTAACTGAAGATACCCAGAAAAACTAGGTGGTTAAGAATCAAGCAGGAGGAGCCTGAAGGCAGCCCTCCTGGTCTTCTTGCTCCATGGCCCTAGGCGCGGAACCCAAGGAGTTTGCCACAGTCGTTTGCAGGGAGAATTTCCAAGAAGTCTCCAAGGATGGGATGAAGTGGAGACCCAGAAGTAGGGGCTGGGAGAAAGAACATATTTTCCCTCCCACCTTGTTTCCCTTGTGTTGATGGCAGGTGCAAGCTGGAAGGTGATACCACAGGCTCCTGGCAAGTGCCTGGAATGAGTACAGGACAGGGTGAAGCAGGTCCGGAAGGAAGGCAGGACAACAAGGACTCTGGGAACAGAGAGGAGAACAAAGTCCAGTAAAGACTGTCAATGGTGTGTCTCACTGCATTTCCCCCATCTGTTCCAGAAAGTCTTAATCCATAAAACCATTCTTCTTTGTTCCTATTTTTTATTGCCTCTCTTTGCTTTGAGAGGAGATCTATGTTCAGATACCTCCTATGAAAATACCCTCCCTCAGTGGTGGGGCATCCCATGGGGTAGCATCTTTCTCCCTCTCCTTCACAATCAAGCTTTTTGAAAATGCATCTTTTTATTCAGTCTTTACTTCTTCACTTCACTTTTCATCCCACAACCCACTATAGTTTATTGGATTTAACTTATACTTTAAAGTTTACTTATCTAACTAAAACTAACATTCTAAGGGACACTTTTGAAATATTTTCTCTGATCTCTGTTATGTGAATACACTAAAAGTCATTGAATTGTAAACTTTAAATGATAAGGAAATTAAAAGGGGTGTGAATTATATTGAGTAACACCATTAAAAAATGTAACATGCCTTAACATTCATTTTATTTTTTTCAAAATAAAAGGGCTATAACATTTTCAACATAAACGTTGCACATACTTATTTTAAAAAATGAAAATTCTGAAACAATTAAAAAAGAACAAGATAATTCCAACTACATAAAATAGTAATAGTTACCTTTATTACATATTCCTTTCTTTCAGAACTCTCTGAATGTGGACACATATAAGTTATAATGAGACATGCATTATATATATATACACACATGAACATATACATATGTACATACATTTACTTGGCATTTTCTGTATAGTATGTTGTAATATACATTATATTGTATGTGAACATGTATATATGTATGGGTATATACATATATATGTAGAGAGAGAGAGAATATGTATATTTTTTTATCTTGTAAGCTAGAGTTGGCATTTGCTAGTCGCACAAACAAATTGAGAAGTATTGGGTCTTTTTCTACTCTTTGAGGGACCTTGTATAAAATTGGTATTATTTTCTTCCTAAAGGTTTGAAAGAATTCAACAGTAAAGTCATCTGGGTATTGTATTTTTTTATGTGGGAAATTTTTAATGGAGAATTCAATTTTGGTTATTGACACAGGACTATTCCGATTTTATGTTTCTTCTGGTGTCAGTTTGGTAGGTTATATTTTGAAAGTAATTTGTCCAGTCTGTATTTTCAAATTCACTGGCAGAAAGGTATTGACAGTACCATCTTATTACGTTTTTAATGTCTGTAGAACCTGTAGTGATGACCCTTTCTGTATTTCTGATACTGTATAATTTTAATTTAAAAATTTTTTTGATCTTCTAAGGTCTTAGAGATATTGTATTTTTTTTCCTCAAAACTGTCAAATAAATTTTACTTATTATATGTTTCTTTTACATTTCATTGATTACTGCTCTCATCTCTCTTATTTCCTTTCTTCTGCTTTCTTTGGACTTAATTTGCTGTGTTTTGTTTTGTTTTTGTTTTTGTTTTTGTTTTTAGACAAGGTCTTTCTCTGCTGCCCAGGTTGAAGTGCAGTGGTGTGATCATAGCTCACTGAAGCCTCAACCCCCTGGGCTCAAGTGATCTATCTGCCTCAGCCTCCCAAATAGCTTGGACCACAGGTATGTGTCACCATGACCAGTTAATATTTTAAAAATTTTTACGTGGAGACAAGGTCTCCTTATGTTGCCTAGGCTGGTCTTGAACACCTGGGCTTAGGAGGCCTCCCACCTTGGCCTTCCAGGGTGCTGGGATCACACATATAAGCCACAGTGCTTGGCATAATTTCCTGTTTTTTTATTTTTACTTCTTGAGAGACATGTTTAGTGTTCAATTTCCAGTCTTTATTCTTTCTTTTAATATATATATTTAAAGTGACAAATTTTCCTCTGAGCATTACTTTAGCTATATCTCATATATTTTTGTTATTTTTGGTTCAATATAATTTCACATTTATATTTACTTAGGTGGTTATTTTTTAGTATATGGCTTTATTTCAAGCAGTCGGAGAATGTTTAGTTATCTTTTTATGATTATTTTCCAACTCAGGTACACTATGGACAGAGATCATGCTCTGAATTATTTTAATCATTTAAAATCTATTGAGATTTGCTCAAAAACTGGCATAAGATATATTTTGGTAGGTGCTCCATGTGCACTTGAAAAGAATGCTTATTCTAACATAATTGGGTATAGCATTCTGTCTTTGCCACTTAGGTCAAGTTTGTTAGTCATGCTGTTAAAATCTTCTGCATTATTACTGTTTTTTCTCACCTTAATTACTTAGAAGGTGTGCTAAATCTCCAACTGTAATTATAGATTTCACTATTTTCCCTTTTAGTTCTGTTACTTTTTGTTTCATATATTTTGAAGCTATATTATTAGGTACATGCACATTTATGATTGCTATTTCTTGCAGATGAATGGACTCTTTAAAATTATGATACATTCCTTTTTATCTTTGGCAATAATCCCATTTTGAAATCTAATTTTTCTTATTTTAATATATACATGGCCGGGCGCGCACTTTGGGAGGCCAAGGCGGGTGGATCGCGAGGTCAGGAGATCGAGACCATCCTGGCTAACACGGTGAAACCCCAGCTCTACTAAAAGTACAAAAAATTAGCCAGATGTGGTGGCGGGCACCTGTAATCCCAGCTTCTGGAGAGGCTGAGGCAGGATAATGGCGTGAACCCAGGAGGCAGAGCTTGCAGTGAGCCAAGATTGCACCACTGCACTCCAGCCTGGGTGACAGAGCGAGACTCTGTCTCAAAAAAACAAAAACAAAAACAAAAACATATATATATATATATACACACACACACACACACACACATATACACAACAGTTTTTAGTTAGAATGTGTATAATATGTGTTTTCCCACCCTTTTGCTTTAAGCTTTCTGTGTTCTAATATTTAGGATATATTTCTCAAAGTAGCATGAGATTGGGTTTGTCTTATTTTCGTGTAGTCTAACAGCTTTTTCCTTTTCATCTAATTAGAAGATTTCGCCCACTGACATTTTGTGTAGTTGCTTCTGTATTGGGGTATAAATCTACCACCTTAATATTTTTAAAATGTGTCTTCTTAAAATTTTCTCTTTTATTATTAGTATACTTAGAAAGAACTTCACTCTAAAAATATTCATCTATTGTCTTCAATTAACTTCCCTCTTCTTGAAACCCATTTCTCTTTTGCCATTTTAATCACTGAGATATCTGAATGTGCCATGTGCTTTCAAACCATTCTTGTCTCCTTCAACCAACTCTTCAGTCTTCTTTGGATATTTTTCTTCCTATAGCTGACTCTAAATATTTGTCATTTTCTCAGGATCTCTCCTTGGTGCTCTTATCTTTCACCCTCCAAATTTTCCCTGGGAAATCTTATATGTTCTCATGACTTCTGGTCTGCTATGACTACCGTTTAATATGCTCTAAGTTCCAGACATGTATTTCCGACTGCCTTGAGGATTTCTCTCTCAGTATATCCTCTAGGCACACAAAAATCTTTGAATCTTTGTGACCAAAACTTACTTATAAATTACCTTTCCTCTTCTACCAGACCTGGCCCTCCTCCTTTGAGACCTCTATTATTGGCAAATTACATCACTCTTAATACAGTTACCTGAGCCAGAAATCTGGAAGTCATCTCAAGCTTCTGGCTCTTCCTCACTCCACATAGTTTCTTGGCCAAACTGCTGACTAGCTGATATGATTTGGCTGTGTCTCCACCCAAATCTCATTTTGAATTGTAGCTCCCATAATCCCCAAGTGCCATAGGACTCGGTGGGAGGTAACTGAATCATGGGAGTGGGTGTTTTCCCACACTGTTTTTGTGATAGTGAATAAGTCTCACGAGATCTGATGGTTTTATAAAGGGCAGTTCCCCTGCACACACTCTCTTGCCTACCTCCATGTAAGATGTGACTTTGCTCCTCCTTTGCCTTCTGCCATAATTGTGAGGCTTCCCTAGCCATGTGGAACTATAAGTCCATGTAACCTCTTTTTCTTTATAAATTACTCAGTCTTGGGTATGTCTTTATTAGCAGCATGAGAGTAGACTAATACACTAGCTTCTTAACTGAGGCCTCTGTTTCACCCCCTCTAGTCATGTTCTCCTATGGACAATGTTAGATTTTTGCTTAGTCAATGCTTTTCATTATCCAAAGGTAGAGTTTAACCTATGGCTTATGAGGCCTTTGCTGATATGGCCTCTGCCCCTCTCTTATGACCCTCTACATGGTTCTCACACTGCATCCTATTGGTATTGCTCACAGACGCCTGCACTTTTGCACGTGGCACCCACTCATGCACCATGAAATTCCATCTGGAATGCTCATCTTCTTGTCCAAGAGTTCCCACTTCTTGTTTTCTTCAAGTATCAACTCAAGCTTTGCCTCTTCCACGAAGCCTCTTTTGATCTCAACAGACCTATTTAGCTATCTAAATTGTCTTGTGCTCTCCAAACACCTCATCTGTTCCTCTGTTATCCACAGATGTAGTGCTTAAAAAAATTGTCTGTCTTCCCCACTAGATCCCAAGTCCTAGGCTGTATTTCCTCGATGTTCTCATATTCTCAACATGCAGGCATACATTGGGCACTTGATACTTGTTTGACTCTTGAAAGAATAAAAAGTATGTTAAAAATGTTATTAATTACTGGAGCTATTTAACTCTCATTTTTTGTTGACAAATAGGTTCAGATATGTTTTTGGTAACACATTGAAAACACATATTTCTGTGATTTCATTTAACTTTCATTATTTCAACAAACATTTATTGTGTACCCGTTATGTACCATGGCTTTTTTTCACTGACTTACAGTGTACCCTGGTGTGTTTTGAGTTGTATGTTATAATCATATTATGACTAATCATCTCTAACTCATAGGGGAGGAATATAAAACAAAGCATCGGTAACCCAGTTAACCAAACTCTTCAACCAGGAAGTAGCAGATTTAAAAATAGATCACAAGCCCTTTCAGTTTCCTCTTATAATGTTTTTCTTTTGAATGACTCTGTTCGAAGTCTCAATACTGAAATTGATTAATTAAAATAATAGTGAATGACAGTACAGGGCTGCACATTTCTTTCCGCTTGTTTTTCTGTCGATAATGGAGTCTGGCTTTGACAGTAATCATGGTGGCTCTTTAATGAGTGTCTGTCACTGTAATAGATATTTACATCTGTATCTATTGCCTCATTTATTGTTTCCAGCCTTTGAGGAATAGGTATTTCTATCCCCATTTCGGCAGTAAGGATACTGGAACTCCTGAGACCAGTCAGGTAAGTTGCCCAAGGCTGCCAAGATTAGGAGTGGCAGAGTAAGAGGTCACCTCTAGATCTGCTTTGCCCTAAAGCTGTGGGATTTCCTTGAGTGATACTGCTCCTAGTCGGCCATTGCATCCCCAAGGACACAGACATGTGCCTATCCTCTATACAGCAGAGTCCAGCACACTTCCATAGGTTAAGTCAGTGCTTGTACAAATGGGGGGCAGTGGACGGTGGCAATGTCTGCCTGATGGTATTCAAGCAAGGAGCGGGAACAGAGGTCCCACTGCTCATTCTGGCAGATAATCTCCCTGGGGCTGTGGACATCAATATTTACTCTGCCGGATCTCCGGCTGGCTTGGAATCTGTCAGTAATGAGGTATTAGGGTTTCGACTCCAAGGTTTACCTGGATGAATGGCGTTACCCTTCAATGGTTAAAGTAATTTCCCTCCAACAGAGAGGGCTTTTTTCTCTAATGGGTAGTAGCTCTTTCCCCTAAAGCAACTCAGCTGTGGAGTGAATCAGGGCTCACTCAACTCTTCCAAGTGGGAAAACATACACCAGGGGCCGCTGGGGTAGATCCTGAAACTTCTCCACCACCTCAATGTGGAGAGCACAGGTTTGTTGTCATCGAGTGGCCACAGAAATCCTGGTGGTCTCCTGTGTCCCACCTCCCATCAGACTTTGGGATGACTGAAGAGTAGGACCCACATGCTAGGGTGTTTAATCTTTCCGAGGGAAGCAGTGTCATGGTGCTCCATGGTGATGGAGTTACTTAGCTGGACCAGGAGAAGCCAGGATTATTGTTATGGAAAATGGAATGCTTCTCCCCGTCTACTGTGGAGGAATTGCTATGCACGGACACTCTCTCACTCTTTAAGCACCTTCAAGGCCATTGCCCTCTTTGCTAAGCCTGCTTACAAGGAAAAATTACCCTTGTTCTCTTTTTGGAAAAGTATCTTTTCCAAGGTGGATTATTATTTGTCCAGTTGCACCCCGAGCACTAATCCTTTAATGTAAAGAATGATTAGGATGAGTAGTGAGGATAAAACGAGATTAAGAAACAAGGCTCATGACTTAATTCTTAACAGTAAAACTATGAACAGAATCAATAAGACCACATGTATAATAATGAAGCTAGAAATATTGACACCGCTGCCAGGGCCTAGTTTTACATTAAATAGGAACTGTTCCCATTAATGCAAGAGAGAAAACATCTTTATAAAAATATCATAAATGGCCCTTTGAATTTAACTGTATTTTTCAGACCCAGAAATGTAAGTTTCTTAGTTTATGGGGGTGGGGGAAGAAGGTTTGTGTGTAGCAGTGAGGCAATGGAAGACCTTATTTCAGGACTGAGATTTCAGAGATGCACATGTTGCTTTGCAGTACCTATTTCAATAACTGCCTTTCCAAGGAGCTTTTTGATGCCAGAAAAGGCCAGGGATGACTGTAATGTTTTGGAGGAAGTCAGAATTTCAGTGGAAATTCAGTAGAATTTAGTGGAAAGAGCTCACTCATCTTAGAAACCTGAGCCAAGTCCTGGCCTGAACTCAATGCTCTGTGACCCTGGCAGCAGGCCTGTGATCTCCCAAACTCCAGTGCTTATTTCATAAAGTGGAATGGCGCCTGCAACAGAGGGTTGTTACGGGCCTCAGGTGAGAGATGTGAGTAAGAAACGAAATACCGTGCCTGTCACATAGTCATAAATATCAGAGTAACCACTATCATCTTGAACGATAACCACATTCCCTTGAGGTCTTTCCTAAGGTCTACAGTTACAAAGACTGACAACAGCCAGGCTGGAGAAGAGCTTAGCTGGGAGCGGGCAGTTGGTGTTCTAGACCTTGCTTTCTTCCTCTAATCGTCCATGTAATCTTAGGCTTAACTCCCTAAATCTCATTTTCCTCATTGGTGAATTGGAGGGGTTTCAACTAGATAATCACTTTTATTGCTTTAATATAATACAGTTCAATGGTTTTTAAAAAATTCACACTTCAGATAATAATAGCAGTGCTTGGCATGTTTAGTGGAAATGAATAAAAGGGCTTTAAAAAAATAGGCACTGCTAGGATAGTTTGCAATAATTGAGGCTATAATAGGTAGAAACGAGTCACACAGAGAAGGATTTTTGGTTATTTTTCACTTAACCAATGAGAAACATCCTTTTCTAGAATTTGTGCTGGGGGTTAGGCAATTAAATTTTAGTTCTTGCCAATTCTATGTGACAACAGGTCCAGTCTTCCTATTGAGAAGGAAGTTGCTCACTTTTCATGCTTCTGAAGCGTGTTTACCACCAGTGACCAGAGGAACAAGTGCAGTGCTTCGTTTGTAATTCCTTCTGTTAACTGGGCGATCAAAACATCCCTGGTGGGCAGGCAGAGCAGAAGAGGTGGACGAAATGCTTGGAAGAATTTCTGTCAGGACTGAATGTGGTAAAGGCATAACTGGAAATCCACAAAAGAAGTTCAAGTGATGAAGAAGAATGAGCAAGTGTACAAATTCACCAATGGCTATGCCACAGGAAATAAAAGAAACCAGGAGTGAGCAGGTAGATAGTATTTTATAAATATGATAATGCAAAGAGAGGGGCTGGTTAGGGCATTGCTATGGGTTGAGTCGTGTCTGTTCTACAAAACTGTATGTTGGAGTCCTAACTCCCAGGGCCTCAGAATGTGACTTTACTTGGTAATCAGGTCTTTATTAGAGGTAACAAGTTAAAATGAGGTGATCAGGGTGGCCCCTAATCCAGTAAGACCGGTACCCTTGTACAACAGGGAAATTTGAACACAGACAGACATGCATGGAGGGAAGATGCTGTGAAGATACAGGGAGAAGATGTCACGTCACTGGCGTATTGCATCTACAAGCCAAGCATTGCCGGCAAACACCAGAAACTAGGATGAGGGAAGGAAGGATTCTCCTCTAGACCAGTCAGAGAAGCCTGGTCCTGCCAACACCTGGAGTTTGGATATCTAACCTCTAAGCCCCCAGTCTGTGGTACTTTGTCATGGCAGCCAAAGGAAATGGACACAGGTGTGATGATACTGGCAGATTCCTATACTACCCTATAGAGGAGGAAATTATTTTCCTTTCTGTAGAGCAGTGTATCAACATGAATCAAGAATCTTCAAAGTGGGCCGGGCACAGCGGCTCACACCTGTAATCCCAGCACTTTGAGAGGTGGAGGCAGGCGGATCGTGAGGTCAGGAGATCAAGACCATCCTGGCCAACATCCTGGCCTGAAACCCCGTCTCTAGTAAAACTACAAAAAAATTAGCTGGGCGTGGTGGTGGGCGCCTGCTAGTCCCAGCTACTAGGGAGGCTGAGGCAGGAAAATGGCGTGAACCCAGGAGGCAGAGCTTGCAGTGAGTCGAGATCGCACCACTGCATTCCAGCCTGGGCAACAGAGCGAGACTCCATCTCAAAAAAAAAAAAAGAATCTTCAAAGTGATGATTGAAAGAAAATAGTCTGAGAAATAGTCAGGGATTTCTGTGTAAGCACAGCCATGAGGTACATGTAATAGCAAGAGGAAAATCAAAAGAGACCAAAGCATGAGCGGGCATTGGCCAGGGGAAGGGAAGGGAGAGGGGGAGTGGCAAGATGAGCTTCCAAGACAGAAGAAACAGCTCGAGTGATGGCTCCGAGGCTAGGAGAAGCTGGTTACTAGAAGAAGCTTCCAGAAGCTCTCTTGCCAGGGTACAAGGGAGTAGAAGGTGGCATTTGGGAATGGGCTAGAGAAGAAAGAAGGTGATAGATGACCTTAACCCAAGGTCTATCTTCAGCAGTTGGGATTTTATTTGAAAGTCACTGTGATTCCTTGCAAGGGATTTGTGTGAGGAAGTGATACCACTGTATTCACTGCTAGATTTAAAGTCCTTCCATTTGCTCTCTGGAGAATGGACAGGAGGGAGTCAAGCCTCAGGTAGGGCGAGCCGGCAGGAGGCCACTCTAGCAGCTACAGAGAGTGGACAGTGGTCAAGACGTGAATAAGGCAGGGACTGTAGAAGGAACTGGACCTGCTCACGATGGGGATTGGTGGTAGGCCCTACAGATCTGGTGGATGAACTGGATCTGAGCGCAAGGAAGCAATCAAGGAAGACACCTGGCTTTTCAGTTCGAGAAACCAGCTGGATTCTGTTATTATGGGTGGGGAAACGGGGTTGGAACCTCAGAGTTTGGGGGAAAGGCAGGGGATTCCATGTAAAATTTAAGTTGCACATGTAAAATTTAAGTTGAGATATCCAAGTAGAGATCACAAGTAAAAGGTAAGCACAGACTGGAAATAAAATGTGGGGCCACTAGCACACAGGTAATATGTGACATCATGGAAATGGGTGCCATGGGCTGGGAACTAGAGAGAAAGAAGATAAAATGGCGACAAGTGACGTCACAGTGCTTCCCATGGAAGCTATTTTGAGAATCTGATTGATCCGGACTCAAAATATGCCAGCTCTCAGATAATTAAATATTTGGAACTAGAGAGTAAAAATAACTGCATGGAATGAGCCTACCATAATGGAGGTGGCACAGGATGCCACGTTTTGGAAAGGATTCCCAGAAGCTGGCTCTATGCAGAGGACATTGACCACTTTTGAAGGATAGGGAAACCTTTCCGTGTAAGTTGCTGTTATGGGAATCAGAAGTTTGTCCTTTGGAGCAGAGGCGATTTGAAGGAGGGGGCATCGGTCATTCTCGGATACCTGTGGTTAGTTCTGGTCTCTGATTCTCTAAGTCGTGGAGGAAAGCCTCAGAAGGTATTGTTTTAAACTTCGGTATGAAGAACAATTTCCCCCTCTTCTTTCTTCACTAGCCAACTAACATCTATTAGACACTACACCCCAGCCTCTCACTAGGTGTTCCCTTCACTTCATCTCTGTTAATCCAATTATTAGTGTTATCACTGGAATGGATTCCTTCACAAACCAGTAAGTACTTCATTATCAGAATTAGGCTCCACAGATTTCTTTTCTGAAGGATATGATTTTTTTTTTCATGTAAAAATAAGGATCGTGAAGTCAAATACATTTGAAAAATGAGAATCTGAATACCTTGTAAGACGATTCTTTACTGCAGAACATCTCAGAACCCTTCATGTATCAATGGGCTCTAAGAAGAAAAGCTAGTATGCCTCAGATTGTTTGATTTTTTTCCACCAAGCATTTCATGGAATTGTCATTCTAAGGAAAACACAGTGGGCACTGCTGTTTCGCATTATTATAGCTTTGTTAACGTCAGCCATAATTTCGTTTCTGGAATGCGTTTTTACCTCCGTTTTCAGGGGAATTATTTTGAACTGCAAGAGAAACATCATCAAGGGTCCAACAGACAGAATGTTAAGACTTCAATAGTAAGAGGTTGTTTTACAGCTATGCATGATTCCAGGAATTTTCAAATATTAGATGATTCATTGTATGCCAAAGCCTTAAAATTAGAAATCCAATTGCAGATGTATGGATTAGAATCTGCGCCTGAGCACGGTCTAGGAGCTACACAGATGCGGAATGTATGTCTCTGCTACTCAGGGGTAGGTAGAAGTACACATTCTTTAGGAAATGCCAACTGTATGTAACTCGCCTTTCATTGCAATGGGATTTTTTGTTGCTTGCTAAGAAAGCAGAAGTCCCATTTCCTGAAGATCTGAGCAAATGACATATATATCTTTCCCTCCTCCTGTTGAAACAAACAGTATGACGTCTAGTTGGTGATCAAAGGTACCTGCTGTTGGGGAAAATAGTGGGAAAGTTAACAAAGACGGGTTACATAAAGGCTAACAGTCACATTGCTCAACTTTTTTTTCCTGCTCCAATTTCTCTTTTGCCATTGCATTAATTAGAAATTTAGGTAAATGATACAAGTGCCCCAATTTTTTATATCTGCCAGGAGAACAATTAGGCCATTAGAAGTAACAAATGGTCTGGGCTCATGCTGCATGTTGAAAATTTTCAAGCTACATTATTTCTGACAAGAAAAAAACAAATAATAGTTGTTTTGGCCAATTTTTACCATAAGCAATGTCAGCTTTCGCAGATGCAGCCGGCCCGGGCTTTCTCTCTGTTGTCATGCCTCATTAAAGTATGCTGACTCTCGCGGGTTCCCATTCCTTTAGGTAAACAGTTATTTACATGAACTGCGACATTTTTCTTTGGTGACAATTTCTAATTGTTCAGGCAACCCAGGGTGATATATTAAACACTTGGAAAAAGGCTTTCACCTGTGAAACAAATTACTTTAAATTAACTATCCTTTCAAAAGAAAGGCAAAATTTCAAGATGGACAAATTAGACCCTTCTCAGGCACATATGGTAAGTGTTTCAAACACGTCCCCGCTGGCCCCCGCTCCAGAGAACAATCCTTCATGATGGAGTGGAAGACTTCCTGGCTCATCTGGGGGTCCTTTCCATGCCAGCATTTGCCTGCACTGCTCAGAAGGGATCTCGCAGGGCTGAACACCCGTGCAGTTCCCCCAGCATTTGTGGCTTCACTAACTCTGTAGCCTTTGCTTCAGAAGCTTAACTCTTTCGAGGCACATGTTGATACAGGGCTCTCTCTGCAAAGTCTCCAATCCTTTGTTGCCCTTCATACATGATTTCTGGCAACTTAAGAGGTCATAGAGTATCTGTGTAAGTCTCTCCATGGGCCACACCCGTGTGTCTTCTCAGCTGGGTCAAGGGTCCATACTGGGACAAGTCAGGATAAGGTAAAATTAATCACCAACGCCTAATTCTGGACTGTTTGTTCAGCTTAGAGTGCTGGACCAGGTGCATTGAGAGTAGCATATTAAAATTCAAAGTCAGATCCCTAGTGTACTGGGTTGAACTGTGTCCCCCCTAAATTCATGTCCTTCCAGGAACCTTAGAATGTGACCTGATTTAGAAATAGATTCTTTGCAGAGGTAATTAGTTAAAATGAAGTCATAACGGAGTTGGGTGGGCCCCTAATCCAATATGACTAGTGTCCTCACAAGAAGAGGAGAGACACAAAGACACATTCAAAGATGAAGGCAGAGACTGGGGAGATGTGTCTGCAAGCCAAGCAACACCAAGGACTGCTGTGCACACCAGAAGCCAGGAGAGAGGCATGAACTTACTTTCCCTCTGAGCCTCCAGAAGGAGCCACCTCTGCCAGCGCCTTCACCTGAGACTCCCGGCCTCCAGAACTGTAAGGGAGGAAGCTTCTGTCGTTTGTTTTAGACGCCCCCAGGTTGGGTGAGTTTGTTATGGCAGCCACAGGAAACCAAAACACCCACTCGAAACGAACTTAACTGGGAAGGGAATAATATTCTTAACACCCAACGGTGCAGAGGGAGTGCAGAGGGAAAATGCTCGAGGATCCCACAAGGCAGATGCCAGGGAGGTTAAGGAGAGGCCAGGCAGGGGCAGGAAGGAGCAGGGTGCCAGGATGCTGGGCAGGACCTTGGAATGTGGCTTTAGATGGGAGAGTGGGATGAGCTGGGACGGGGTCACCATGAGATGAAGCTGAGCAGGCGACGGCAGCCAGACTCCATGTGTGTCTAGCCATGCCCATGAGTGCTGGGGTTCCAGTTCGGCAAACATGTTCATTCAGGGTTATCCCAGAAGATCACAGCTTCCCAAGGCTTTCAGTCACTTCAAATCCACATCTCAGGTGTCCCTCTTTAACAGTTTTCTGTTCAGTGTCATTTGAATGAATTTTTAAAAGAAGCACAAACATTTTCAACATGCAAAATCAGAGTATACTTTTAATATAGTTGGGGAAATTTAATGGGGACTTATTTGCCGCTACTCTTTACGGTGAACACAAGCAGACTGAGTGATACTTAAAATGGGTGTGGCTTCAATGACTGTTTCTGCTTCCTGTTGACATTGAGTGTACAAAACCCCAGGCTGACATCCACTTGTCTCTTAACTGTGTCATGGATGAAACTACGAGGAGACCTGATCTGAGTGTGGAGCTGCTGGTTTCTGCTGCTGCCCCTGGTGATTAAAGCGTAGACTGTGCTGGATCTTCACTTACTTGAGTTGAAAAGTATTCTCTGTACTTGTATGGCCTCCCATTTCACTGCTCAAGCAAAGCAGCGAGGACTCTTCCTGGGTCTAGGGGAGACTACATCTTTGCCCACTTTATATAATAGTGAGAATTTGAACTAGCAAATAAGGACATGGTAATGCTGAACTTGCAGGCTGTTCTTTATTTCAGGGAAGGAGTTAGCATCATCTGAAACAACAACCAGAAAAGTATTAGGAAGCTGGAGGAATAGGCGATGAAGAGTCAAACTTCACTCTTCTCTATGCAGTCCGAGTGCCCATCACAGACCTTGGGCAAATACTCTCCTATCAAGAATAACACCTTGCCTGGGGAGGGTGGTCTGGACAACGTCAGCCTAGGGACGAACCTCTTTTTACACTGGGGTTTGCTTTGTGGACCACAGGAAGAGATACGGGTTTCTCAAACCAAACTCTTACACGCAAACAGCTCTGAGACGCTGCCCAACTTGCTCTCCTGCTTTGAGAAGATCCGAGTGCAGGCACGGGTTTGCACCAGAGGATGGAAACGTGGGGAGGGGTTGTCTTAGGGTCTGAACATTTCTCCAAGAATTTCTGTCCAATTGCTCAGATTTCAGAAACAAGTTCTGCTGAAACAGCCACTGCAATGGTTGGATTGTGACTGTAGATTTGATTTTTTTTTTTCTGGTGGGTTTATAACTAAGGTAATAAATATTTATCCTTTTGGGTTGCTGGAATCAAGTTGCATGTGTAAATTTACCCCAGGCTCCCCTGAAACAACTGCCCATGGCCCTGAACTGAGGTTGTTTTCCTTCTAAGGTTACTCCATTTAGGGGCCAGCCCTGAACAGAACATCTGGTTTTGTTTCTTTCCAGAACTTTGCTCTCTTTTTCTAGATATGAGTGTATTTTCTGGAAAAAACTATGAGCCATTTCTTATATTTGGGTTGGTATACATTTTTATTCAATATATAGTTATCACTCTAGAGGCCTCATATATATTTTTCAACTAAATATTTTAGACCAAAATATTTCCCAGAGCTTGTTTAATGACATATGAAGTTTAACATATTGCTTTTCATGCAAATAATAAATATATGTTTATCTTTGTGAATATCAATAACTGATTTGTGCTTTCTCTAACGGAGGACCATTTTGGGGAAGTTGATTCTCACCATTTACTAAAAGATGAGGATGGGGCATTTTTGATCATCCATATTCTGCGTGTCTGAATTATTTTTAGAGTTAAATAGAATTCATTGAAATTAATGTTTTCCTTCTTCCCTAAGAACTTTGGCTGCTATGTCTAAGAAATAAAGAGCAGTGGATAAAGCACAGGTCAGAATTTGGAAAAGATCCTGGAAGGAGTAAATCTTAAATCTAAACTTGCACATGCCAAGGAGCCAGGACAGATTGATTTTTATACCTGAGCTTTTCTGCCTTTTGGAAAGTTGCCCGATGAAGCTCTAATAGGAATTTCTAGGAAGAAACTGATTAAGGGGAGGGGCAGTGGGGAAAGTACCAACTGCTTGCAGGTATTTGGACCTGCAACAGAGTTACAACCTAGCAGTATGTCAACAAACAATGGCGGATGGCTCAGTGAGGCGACAGAGCCCACACTGTCCCTCCGAGCTATTCCAAATTTCTTAGGAAAAAGGGACATGACTTTGCTTGGACTTTGTCATGTCAGTGACAGATAGCTGGGTCCACAGCAGACTCACATCCTGACAGGCTCTGTTAGCGCGTTTGATCCTGAGAGTTCATGCCTGTCTCCTTCCTCCAGCCCAGGTGGGCACCACTGCCAGGATGCCACAGAGGATGAGAAGCCAAGCATAATCCGCAGGTAGGATTTGCTTCCAGGCATTAATTTTCCTGTCTTCCCTTTAAATCCATTCATTCGTAAGTAGTTTTTGAGTGCTTACTCGAAAGCACCAGGGTTCACCACAGTTCCAGGGTACCCCAAGGGGAGAAATGCTACCGGTTGAATTGTATTGCCTCCCCCCCACCCAAAATGTTCAGGTTCCAAGCCCCAGTACCTCAGAATGCAACCTTATTTGGAAATAAGGCTGTTGCAGATGTAATTTGTTAAGGCAAGGTGATAATGAAGAAGGGTGAGCCCCTAATCCAATACAGGGGTTGTCCTTGAAAGAATGCGGTGTGATGCCAGAGGCAGCTACTGGAATGATGTTTCCACAACTTAAAGAACACCTGGGGCTTACAGAATCCAGAAGAGGCAAAGAGGAATCCTTCCCTGGAGGGTTTGGAGGGACCCTGGTACTGCCAACACCTTAATTTCAGACTTCTGGCTACCAGAACTGTGAGATAATAAACTTCTATGGATTTAAGCCACTCAGTTTGTGGCACTTTATTATGGCAGCCCTAAAAACTTATATAACAGACAAAATGTTCAAAATATTTTTATATATGTATGTATATATGCCAGGGGAGCTTGATCAGCAAAGCACAAGACAGACGATAATGACAGAAAAATAAAACATAAAGGTAGCATAATATAGATGGCAGAAGTAAGACCTAATATATCTATTATCCTAATAAATAGGAATGGAATAAATTACTACATTAAAAGGCAAAGATTTAAGTCTATGTAAAAGGAGATAATCCAACCATATGTAAGACTACACGGTGGCTAAAAATATATGAGGCTACTGCATACCAGAATGAATTAATATGGCAATAAAATGAAAAAGTCGTTAAATGGAATAAGAGTATATGTTTTGTATTGGCACCCATTATGACTAATGATGAATTTTGTGAGAGGTTGGTAACGTGAAACTAGTTTAGCCTCAGAGTTGGCTGCGGCCCCAGGATGTGGGGCTGCTGGTTCCTGCTTTCCAAAAGTGAGGGGTCAGCCCACCTGTGCAGGAAGTGCAAACAGGGTGGTCAAAACCCAGTTTTCTGGCTCCTGGGGAATAAAAGGTCCATGTTGGCGAGAGGGGATGGGGATTAGAAGGTTATTTCTCTGGAGAGAACTGTTGGTTGCTGTGGGTTCCTCCCTAACCTTTGTGCCAGAGAGGGCTTCTTCTCATGACCTCAGGGAGAAGCTCCTGGGAACGTGCTGTGTGGCCCTGCAGCTTAGGGACTGAAGGCTGGCTGCAGCCTTGGAGCTCCAAAGGGTGAGAGGCTGTGGTTGCCGTGCCCTGCCAGGCGGTTAATGAAAGGAGGGCTGCAGTTAGGAGTGACTGCAGCCACTGGGCATGGGGCTTCCAGCTGTTTTCCCATGGCCCACGCTTCGGGTCGAGGTCCTGGCTGAGAGGTGCTTAGAGGTGATTGACTCCCGATGTTGGAAGGAGAGAGAGAGAGAGAGAGAGAGAGAGAGAGAGAGAGGAAGAGAAGGGGAGGGAAGGGAAGGGAAAGGAGGGGAGAGGAGGAGAGGGGAGGGGAGGGGAGAGGAGAGGAGAAGAGAAGAGAAGGAGGAAGATGAGGAGGAGAAAGGAAAGACTGAGACCTGAAGCCTGGAGATGCCAGGGCTGCAATCCCTTCCCCTCTCCCTCCTCCCTCATTTGATCCCCAGAGGGGGCAGATGACAGCAGGCCTAGGGGTTGGAGGGACAGGGGAGGAAGCTGGCAGAGCAGAGAGAAGGAGGCAGGGGCGCTGACTCCAGGCTCTGTCTGCGGTAGGTGTGAGCTGCGGGAAGGATCGGCTTTCATTTTATGTGAAGCTAGGAGGGTGAAAATATTACACTGGACAGATGAGGCTCTGAACTGAGACTATTTTTGTAACCAGAAGTAACCAGGGGATTTGCTCTTACCTAAGAATGCCAGAGACGTCATAGGACTTGCCCTAGATTGAGTCTGGAGAACAGGGAAGAAGCAGTCTTGGAGTGACTGGTGTAGGTAGAGACAGAAGGAAGTTGTTTCTCCATGTTTCCTGGGTGACCTTCTGCTTCAGTCTAATGAATATAAACTCTAATAGCACAGAGCATTAGATGTTAATAGTGACTACAGATCAAGGAAATACTGGTAGATATTTGTGAATGACACAAGTACCATTTTAGTGGGGGAGTTTGACATACTTCTTGTTAGTATCAAGTGAAAAATATTACACGATATAAGAAATTTCAATAATATAATTAGTGTATGGAATATTAATAGTATAATTAATATATAATAAAGTTTACACCCCCCCAAATAGACATTATTTTTTAATGTCCACAGAACATTTAGAAGTTTATCACATATTCTAAAAGAAAACATCCATATATTCCCCCAAAGGAATATATGGACACAGTCTCTCATGACAATGCAAAAAAATAATAGCAGTTTAAAAAACAATACCAACAAAACAACTACATGGAAATTAAAAATCTTTTCCCATGAATGGAAAAGATAGGTCAGTAAAAATGGGCAAAAGAAACAAACCTCAATTACAGTTATTGAAATAAATAATATGAGCATGGGGCATAAGAAGCCTCATGGGATGTGGCCACAGCTGTACCAATATGCAAATGTATGGCTGTTAATGTTTTTAATATTATCAACAATAAAAAACACCATTCCACTCAAGGAGACACAAAATCGCATAAATCGACCTGAGAATAGTAGGAGAAAGGAAGTGGTAAGAATAGAATTACCTATTAGAATGTTATAGAAACGTTAAACAAGATGTTTGGTAAATAAAATTGACTGCTAGTTTTTTGAAAAGACAAAAAAAGAGTGTATCTTCCCATTAATAGGAGCAAAATAAAATACAAAAATCACTTTCCCATTCACAATGTTGGCTGTAGGAACATATGTAACTAGATGCAGAGATGATGATCAGCGTAAGACAGAAAAGCCTGAATGGACTCTTTCACCATCTGAAACTAAAGCCCAAACACAACAAAGCAGTTTCCCTTCTACCACCCAAAACTGTAACAATCACCACTGGTTTCAAATGGGATTTTCACTTCTTTCCAACTTCCAAGCTACAATTAATTCCTGGGCAGAGAAAAGGAGGAAATCTTTTCAATTCAATTTGTTAAAATAAGAAGATATTTGATGTCAAAGCTAGATAAAGATATTTTTAAAACCCGCCATAAATCAATTTAACCTATGAAAATAGATATGAACATCTTAAATAAATTTTGAGCCCAGTGAAAGAGGGTATTCAAAATGATGGCTAACATTCACATCTGTGGAACATGTGCTTGTGCAATAGATCTCATGGAATATTCTGGAAGGTCCCATGGCCTGGACAAGTTGAGGGAGCTGCTCATTGTCATATAATCAGGAAGTAGTAGAACTGAGATTTGAACTCAAACTTTTCTGACTTGAGATTCCAAACTTGAGAATGATGTCCTGTGGCTATTTAATAGTACTCCCAGTATGCAACAAGGAATCATCTGAAGATATCTGGTAGCCCCTTTTAACTTTTGTAGGGCACTGGAAAAAGCACACATGAACATCTTGTTTAATGTGGAATAGTTATTTGGTGAAATTTAATATTTGTTCTTGATAATAATAACAAGGAAACAAAAGGGTGTTTCTTTAACATGAAAACAATATTGATATAAGACCATCCCTCCACCTTCCAGATCTGTCTAGGATAATGTCCTCTGCAGTTAGCAACAACACAAGATGAAATGCTATGAAAGCTATTTTAAAAGGCTACTTGTAAGTTTTACAGAATTTCTTTAAAAATTTAAGAAAAGTGACACATAAAGGCTAGAATGGAGGAGATGAAATTAGCATTGTTTGTAGTTAATGTGACTCTATTTATGAAACTTAATGGAATCAATTAAAAACATATTAAGATTAGCTACTTTTTAATAATATTAACTAAGACTAAATATTTTAACTAATATTAAACTACTGTACAGAAAACAATGGAAACAACTGAAAACATATAATAACAAAGAGACCTTATTTATACTAGCAACCAAAATATAAGATATGTCTGAATAAACTTACAAAATGTCCTAGAAAAGTATTAAAATATCTAAAACTTTGCCAAGGGACAGAAAAAAAAGACTTAAATGAATATGAAGAATAATATTCCTGAATGAGAAGATTTAGTAGTGCAGATGTCAACTTTCACCTAATTCATCTACAAATTCAATGAATATCCAATTCTATCCCAGTGGGATTTGGGGTGGAACTTAACAAAATGTTTTTAAAGTTCATCTGGAAAAATAAATGGCTGAGAAGAGCCAAGGAAATTTTGAAAAATAAGAATAATGAGAGAGGACTTGACCTACTAGATATTAAAATACTGGAGTGATTAAAACAATGTGCTTTTGGTGCAGGAATAAATAAATCAATAGAACAGAAAAGACATTTCAGAAAGAGGCATAAATAATGCAGTGTACAATAAAGATGGCATTTTAGAGGAGTGAGAAAAGGATAGATTATTTGGTCAACAGTTTGGGGTAACTAGCTAAGCATTTGAAAAAAAAAAGTTGGATCTCTACCTTACAATGAAAACAAAAATAGGTGCCAGCAAGATGAATATTTTAAGCTTAAGAATAGATCTACATTAGTACTAGAAAACATCTATGTAAAAGTTTATCTTCTCTTACTGTGACAAAAGCTTTTTAAAGTGTGGTATCACATGTAGAAACTAAGAAAGAAAAGTACATTTCCAAAATGCACTTCCAAGTTAAAAAATTGTAATGCAAATAATAAATTATGACAAAATTTTTGTAACATATTACAATTCAAGCGTTAAGATCTTCAATATATAAAGAATTCTTTTAAGTCACTAAGACAAATATAAGCTGCAAATTCTTATCATTAGGAATTTGTCCCGGTACTCACAAAGGACTCTTTCCTTCTTTCTCTCTGTCTGCACAACGTGCACATGCACACACACAAGTATTTTCATTCTGGTACTGTGGTATTGTTAAAGTAGCAAAACCCCAGTAAAGACAATCAATGTGTCCAGCATGGGGAATGGTTAAAGAAATTGTGGTACATCTATCTGATAGATATTATGCAATTGGGAAAAAGAATATGGTTTGTGGTTATATGAGAAAATCTCCAATCTATGTTATTAACTATGAAAGCAAGGTAAAGAGCTCTGTCTCTCTCTCTCTCCATGAATGTGTGTGTGTGTGTGTGTGTGTGCGTGTGTGTGTGTGTGTGTGTGATGTGGTTTATATGGTAGAAAACAATAGTATTTTCAGTGACTATCTTTCAAAAGTGGAATTGGAGTTGGTTTTGAGATTAGAAAGAAGGCATGCTGTTGAATTTTCTAATATTTACATGTTTTGTTTTATTAAAGTCAACAGAGATCATTGGGGTGAGATTATGAAGAAGTTTAGCTTTCTTCCTTATGCTTCTCTGCAGTTAAGAATAACAACAAACTAATAAATATTAAATAAAAAATTAAAGTATGGAAAGAAAAATATGCAGAAGATTTAAAAGAGTAATTAAAGAGGAGAAATATAAATGGCCAATAAGCATAAAATCTCTAAACTTGCCCAGTAATAAAATGCAAATAAAAATAAAGTATTGTTTTACTTATAAAATAGCTTATATAAAATTTTAGTTATAGAAACATTTTAATGATAATATCTGATGCTGGGTGATGCTGGGAGGGTATTGGATAATGGACACAGATAAAGGTAAATCGTGTTGGTATAGTCTGTCTGGTTAAAGATTTCATGGTATTTTAAATTCCACTTTGATTTATCCTGGCCGGGCGCGGTGGCTCAAGCCTGTAATCCCAGCACTTTGGGAGGCCGAGATGGGCGGATCACAAGATCAGGAGATCGAGACCATCCTGGCTAACACGGTAAAACCCCGTCTCTACTGAAAAAATACAAAAAACTGGCCGGCGAGGTGGTGGATGCCTGTAGTCCCAGCTACTCGGGAGGCCGAGGCAGGAGAATGGCGTGAACCCGGGAGGCGGAGCTTGCAGTAAGCTGAGATCCAGCCACTGCACTCCAGCCTGGGTGACAGAGTGAGACTCCGCCTCAAAAAAAAAAAAACAAACAAACAAAAAAAGATTTATCCTATGGAATTAATTATAGATGTTTAGAAAGACTTGGCTTCAGAGATTTTTGTTGCAGCATCTTTGATGATGGAAAACAATGCAAACAGTGGTATATTCATGGTACGTTCATACCACGATATTCTAGTCAACCACTCAAGATGGTTATGAGAAAATGTTAGAAAAATTATTTGTTATAAAATATTTAGCATAAAATGCAGGCAATATAACAGTATGAATGGCTTGATCCAAAGGTTAATTTGAAAAGTGTGAATTCTCATAGAAAAAGGTAGAAAGGAAATGTGCCAAAATGTTGAAATGGATGTTTCTTGACCATGGGATTGCGAGTTCTTTTTATTTTTCTTCTTTTTGCTTATTCTTAAATTCCTGCAATCTTGATTCCAGGCTAGCTTCCAGAGGATGGGGCATCTCATTCATTCTTTCATATACTGCATATCTACTGTGTCCTGTGCATGATGCAACTCCTTCAGCCTAGGAATTCACAGTCTAGCAAAGAGAGACAGACGAGGAAGACAGCAGGCAGCAGGAAGGCAGTTCTAAGTTCTGCAGACCAGGGAAGAACAGCTGACCTGGTTTGGGGCAGATAGCCATGACAGGGAGCAAGATCCGAGTTCAGTTTGTCCCTGGACATGCTTAGAAAGGCTATTTCAGGCATCTCCCAAGTTCCTGGCTAAATCTTTCAAATGTTCTCCAATTCTATAGCATGCAGACACTAAAAGGGCATGAATTTCATCTGCAGTTTCTGTCCTTGCACACACAGGCTCCGGAGTCTTTTCTGGAAGAATGCGTCAGCTTCCCATGGGACATCACCTGACCCTAACCCCAGCTTCAAGAGCAAGAGGCACCTGTCTTGGGGTGAGCAGCCAACGGGGAGGTCCACGCTTCTGCACTTGTAACATAGGCCTCCCGGGTTAGGCTGTGAAAAAGAGCAGAGGCTAGGTGGGAGAGGACCCCATGTGATGATAATAATGAGATACAGCCCTTCTCCAACCACCAGTAATAATTTTATTATTTCCAGATTTCTTTGACAGGCAGCTAAGGTCTGGCCAGTTCTGCAGAGAATATTTTGGACAGACAGGAGGCTAAACCCAGCTCTTTCAGCGTAGTGCCGTGCTCACGGCAGGCGAGCAGTGAACAGCCTTTGGATATTGACTGAAGCGTCCTAACACCTTGGCCATGGCCTTGCCCTCTGTGCCTTGCCCTTGCCTGGTCAGGCACCTCCCACTTTGCCACAATGGACATCACACCCTCCACAGGGAGCCAGGACCCTCACAGTCCTGTATGCTCTGCCTTGAAGGTACTCCCAAGTCCTTTGTAAAATCTGACTTCCCCTTTAAGACCTACCTTAAAATGTCCATTTCCTTTAGTGTCAATTGCTTCCCCCCATTCTTCTTGGGAGAGGTGGCTGCTCTTTTACCCCATTCTGTTGTCAGTTTTCTGTTTCCATGACAGCTCATTGACCATGAGGCTTGATTGTTCCTGGGGTGGACACTCAGTAGTTGCTCTGAGAATCAGTTCGCTTCCTCTCTTGTCTTGAGTTAGTTTAGGCTTTGCACTTCTCTATGCCCCTCTGAAGAATTCACCCTATATATTTAAGCAGAATGGCTTAGCAAGGTAGTGTGTCCTGAAATAATATACTCCTTCTCCAAACACGCACACGCAGTACATGCATGCATCCGTGCACATGGGTGCATAGGTGTGTGTTGTAATCATTGCAAAGCTCCAGAGTTCTTAGACAAACATTCCTGGAAAATGAAGTTTGTTGTGAGACCTCGGGGAGACAGGTGCTGAGAAGCAACAGCCCTGCAGTGTTTCCTCCTCAACCTTCTGCAGTTGAGGGGCCCTTTGGGGCCAAACGGAAGGGGCCATTGCAAGGCTTGGCTAGGCGCAGCCCGGGTCCCTGGTAGGAAAGCAGGTGTGCTTGGCTCTCTTCACCCGAAAACCTAGGATCCTAACAACACAGTTGCACAGTGCTGGTCTTAGCAGGGCCCTTGGTGAACAGAGCTCCTACGCCTTGGGGCTGGTCAGCTTTGTCATCTTAGCCTTCTCCTGCTGAATAATGGAAACCTGTTTCACTTTTTATTTTATTGTTAATTTCATGCCTGATGCTAAATCTGTACTGAGTACTTAATCTTGTTAAGAAACATCCACAAAATATTTATTACTGGGAAACTGATTTCATAGGTAATTGCATCCTACTTTTTCAAAAAACTTTTATTTATGCCTTTTTGTGAAATAATTAAAAACATCATTTTAGTTTTCATCTTTTGGGGATTAAAACTATATTTAATCATGCAATGCTTTTTTTTATTATTTTTGTTCTTGTGTTATAGCAAATGTGCAGTGGTTTTTATCTCCTCTTTGTACTTGCAATAACATATTATTTGACCATGAATCACTTTAATGGATTGAAACATAAGCATGTGAATTGAAAAATAGATACATTAGTCAAATCAATAAATAAATATGAAAATATATTTCTACAATGAAAAACCATCTTGGCTACTGTGTCCTCCAACTTGGACAGAGAGAGCTGAAATATATGGCCGTAAAATATAGCTTGCCATGTCAACTAGCCAGTGCCTGCAGCCTAAAAGGGATTTTGAGCACTGAGTAAGTAGTATTTCATCAACAAAATCATAAAATAAAGACATTAAAATGAAGGGATGATGGAGTGCTGCAGGACGTTTGTAAAATCACCCTTCAGTCTGAGGCTGGAGTAGTTTAGTATTAGACATGGCATACTTTTCATATAAATTTGCTTACAAATAGCATGCCTTAACAAGCAGTATTACCAGGCTGCCCCTGTAGCAAATATATTTCTACTATTGTTGCTAAACAAACTCTGTGTGCACTCTACGGTATAGCTAGGGTAGAAATAAATAATTCATCTCTGGTCTAAAAAAGTACAACTATTACCATCTTCACCCAGAGCATTCATCTTTGTTAATTAATGACTTAACATAGCTCCTTTTAGCTATTCAAAAGCCAGCTACCCAATTTTTATATACTTCTCTTCATGTGCTGTCTTTATTGGATGAAATCCCCTATTAGTCATAATCAATGTTCAATCTCTAATTTCATAAGATAATAAAATGGGCTGCATGGATTATTAGTAGTTACATTGTGTAACTTATCAGTTATTTGTCAGATGAATGTCGGAATATAATTAACATGCATTATTTTAACGAATACAACTGAGAAATAAAGATTTTAAGTGACTTGCCTTTCTCAGAAAGTAGGCACTAAATACAGTAAGGAAATCTGTATTTGCATTTATTTACATATCAGCGTAATTTTTTTCTGAAGCACGTAGCATTAGTTTAATATCTTTCAATTGCAAATTGCTATAATTTGTTGTTTGATTATATTTTTACACACATTAATAAGATCAAGAAGCGTTAATTAAAATTTGTAGTTCTATCGGATGGAGAAACTTTTATACAACAGATGTGAAATTAGGTAGGGGAATTCTAGATTTGGGGTTGGATGGACGTCTTAGAGTTCCTGTGATTTGCACCCCGTTTGCAGTCATCCTTCCATAAACCATCGAGTAAACGGCACAGCTACCACCTTGGAGGAGAGAGAGTTTTTTCTCAGCCTCCCTGAAACCCACCTCTGGAGCTTCCTGCCTGCCCTGTGTCCTGGGTCCTGGGTCAGCAGTGTGTGACAGGGCACAGTCATCCTGTTGAACCCACCCCATAGGTGAGAACATCTGGGATGGGACCTTTAGACTCTCCTGCTCTCTTTAGTTCAAAGCAGTGCTATCGGGCTGCAATTGGTTCACCCCCACTGGGAAGCAAGCAACACCTCCCACTGAGAGTTTTATTTATAATTGGAAGTTTATTTTTCCATTTTCCACAAGGATTGTGATGTGACCCATCCCAGGAGGTGGACTTTGGAAAGCAGAAGTTGGGGTTCACAACTCACATCACGCTCCTGCCATGCAGCCTGGTATCCTTGTGCAGGAAGGCCCCCACTCCACCCTCCCTTGGGCCGTCGGGGGCAATGTAAAGGCTGGATGCCCTCCCAGTGGGAGGTGAGTCTCAGGGGTTGTGAGACAGGAAACGTGCAAGAACTCGCCTTGGCCTTGAGCTCTCATCCCTGCTGAGCCACACCACTGGGCCGCTGGAAACTGGGGTCTGGAACCCCTCAGAGAACCATGAGGTTGTTGCCTCACACACATTTCAGCAATGAGAGCCAATGGCAAAGCTCCTGTAACAAAGGGCAATGTGGCTCTTCCCTCCTTCCCATGTCCAGAAGCCAGCTCCTGTCCCAGCAGATGTCGGCACCCTCCAGTGCCTGACCCACCATCTGGCCACCATAGGAAGAAAGATGTGTTTTGAGGGTCATCTTACTGCCCCAGATTCAGTGGCACCAGTTTCAGTGTGCATTTTTAATGAAACATTTTATTCAGTGCAACTGATGTGACACTGAGTTCCTTCCTCCCTCCCTCCCTCCCTCCCTCCCTCCCTCCCTCCCTCCCTCCCTCCCTCCCTCCCTTCCTTCCTTCCTTCCTTCCTTCCTTCCTTCCTTCCTTCCTTCCTTCCTTCCTTCCTTCCTTCCTTCCTCTCTCCCTCCCTCCTTCCCTTCCTTCCCTCTGTCATTCCCTCCCTCCCTCCTTCCTTCCCTCCCTCTTTCCCTTCCTTCCTTCTGCCCTTCCCTCCCTCCCTCCCTCCCTCCCTCTCTCCCTCCCTCCTCTCTTCTTTCTTTCTCTTTCCCTTTCCCATATTCTCTGGTTCATTTCCTGTCTCGTTGTTTCTGGTAATGGAGTGGACCACCCACATGCAGGCTGCAAAGATGGGCGAATAAAAGTCAGAAACAATTCAAGGTAATTGTGGTGAAACCTTTGTAGAACATCTGCAAATGGATTGCATTTGTGAAATACACCAGCATATGATTTTGGAATCAATAGCTCAGACTTTTTTTTCTTTTCAATTGACTTTTATGGGGGTGGGGGCATACAGAAACCCATCCAAATAAAAATTATTTTGGAATTACAGATACGTTAGCAGTATTTAAATACCAATGGGGAATAGTGTATGCACATAAACATTTAAAATAATGCCAGTAAAAATTATAGTGACTCATTGTATAGACCACCCTGCACTGCTGGTTTTGAGCACAGAGCTATTTCTGGATCAACATTGTGCTTTATTTAATATATCAACCTCAACATACTGTTGTCATTAAAGTTCCTAATAAATGTGATTTAATTTTTAATGTGGCAAATTGTGTATTGTACAGATGCTGTGTTCTTGTTTGGAGGAAATCTTGGGGTCATTTCTTATACAAAGCACTTTCCACTCACAGCAGAGCCAGACTTACGGCTTCAGCTGTATTTCTTGTGTCTGTGTCCTCATTCCCTGAGTGTGAAAACTTTATTGCTCATTATCTACTGGGCTGTGATGAAGTGACAGATGATTTATTGGGAGCCAAAAACTGTGTTTCAACGGTGAACATTTTTATCCTGTTGTGATGCGGTTCTGCCAGCCTCCTCTAACTGCCGAGGCAACAAATAAAGAAGGCTGCATGCTGGAGGGGCCGGCGCTCCTCATAAAGGTCCACATTTCACATCACACTCTGTTCCTAATTTGATTCAATTCCCTTTTGTTGCTTAAAAATTCAATTTGTTTAATTGAGCTGTTTGACAGTAAAATCTGAATTCCATGCATTTTAACCCTTCATATTAAATTTCCCTCCGTATAGTACTTTTATTAATGTGCTTTATAGGCGGAGGCTTAATTTAAATTTGGTGACCTCACAAGCTTATAAAAGGATCTGAATTCTTGTTTTTTCTCAAATCTAAATTAAAATGAATGAATGCAAACCAATGGTACAGTTGTGATTTCTTTACTCAGTTTAACGAGTCAAGGAAAGGAACCTGGGGTATGAGAATATGAGGTGTGAAGGTGTGTATGTGCATGCTTTTTTAGTGTATTTTCATATTTTAATAGATGACATAATATGGGAGTAGCAGTGAAAGTCTAAATGACCTGCCTTTAACAGTTAAAAAAGCAAGTCTCTATCTTCCATTAAAATGGTAGGTGAGGTATTGTGTCACAGAATATACAATGTCTGCTTTTTACAGGGTTACACATTTATTGACATTTAAATAGCTGAACATCTTTTCCTTTAGGATTAATAAGATACACAGAAACCAACATAAGATTTTTGAGGTTTACTAAACTTTAATCGGTAAAATTTAATAGCAATATCCGAGTCATTATGTGTGTGTGGAATGCCGTGTGACTTTACAAACACTTTTAAGCAATGAATTATGTTACAAGAATGGGTTGGCTGTGTATCATTATGTCCAGGTAAATGCCAGAATGATGACATAATTGGTAGTTGGGAGTAAAATACAACCCCTGTAAAATGTTGCTAAGGTAAATGTGGAAGGATTGTAATTCATTATACATAAACATGACTTCTAGGTATTTACCATCTTATGAAATATAGACTAAGTTGATCTTACCCGGCATTGTTTCTCTCTTGCCTTTGTTAGTTCCTTCAGCAATGGAACCGTGTCTCGGCTTCAAAATAGCTAATTCCTTTTTATTCAGCCGTTTTCTAGGATACCCCAGTGAATTTCACATCTCTTTTCATACGCTGGAGACTAAGTATTCTGTAAATGCTAAATCCTAAAAACTGGCCTTAATAAGAATGATAGTCTACCAATTTCAGACAATGATAAATTTACGACGTTGGATTAAAGGTCAGATGGCTATTTCAGACATTAAAACAGCCCAATTTCATAATACCCAGCACCTTAAGGAAAGACATTTTTGCACACTGGTGCCTGTGAGTTCCTGCTAAAGACGTATAGTAATAGTTTGGAAGTCAAGAAGCCCATTCCCTACCTGTGCAGTGCGTTTTCCTTTAGCCCTAGGCGACTGTTTAACTTTCAACCCTCTTGTTCACACAGCGTACATGCATAAAAGTACAATGTACCACAGAAGGAAGCAGGTTTTGCAACATTTGTTTTACGCTGTTTGCTATAAGACACATTACTCATGTTTTCAGACATTTTCGGCTGTCCCAAAGTAAGAAGTCATTTTCTGTAAATGGCTACTTTGGCTTTAAATTTGTTCGGTTTCAGGTCATCTCGGCCCCTCCGACATCAACAGGGATCTAACTGAGAGAACGAGGCTGGCATAAAAATGCCTTGGAAAGGCTTTTGTTTGGCCATTCTTTGGGGGTGTTTGATTTTACGGTATATAATCAGACCTCTACCCTGTGACCCAGACACTCCCCAGTCACGTCCAGGAATGAACTGCTTTATAACCATGAGGTGTCTGTCTGCCTCAGAAGACTCTTGAGCTTCTTCCTCTGATGAATGATCTTGACCATCACTTGGTGTTTTCTCTTCTGCTCTTAGGCCCAGGACTGTGCTGGAGCAGTGGTGGTGGGGACAATGTCCCATGTGTCACCTGCATAGCACGGGGCAAACCCATGGCCCCTTGGTTAATTAACAGCAACGGATAATAGAGAATAGATCATGAAATTGTCTGATAGAGAATAGATCATGAAATTGTCTGGAGTTACGGCTCTTTCTACTCATGGAGTCCATCATTCCAAGCTTGGGGTAACTGCTTCATGGACATTCAAGGCAGTGGGGGGAAGAGGCAGACGAGGAGCTCCACAGAATCCAAACCCACTCCCGGCTCCTCCAGGTGAATGGGTGAGAGGCTTCGGGAGGAAGCTCCTCTCCAAGGCCTTCTGTTCCTGCTGCAGGACCCACGGCAGCAGTAGGACAATAGCGATGTGTCTCACCTTGTTCATCCTGGACACCCTGCGTGCATTCGAGGAGTTCACTGCTCCTTCTTAGATTTTTTCCAAAGGCCATCCCAATTCATGTTGTGGAAAAACATGAGATTAAATGGGTGAGGTTTTCTCCATGAATATTCTGGAGTTGATAAAGGTGCATTGTTCCCATTCTATCCAGAATCTAGCCGGTGGGAAACTGAGAAACTCATAGAAAAAAAATACCTCATGTATTCTAGAAGGACACTGTGCTCTTTAATGGAAAGAAAAACAACAAACACGTCTTTTGGGAAATGATTGAAATATGCTATTTAAAGGGAAAGTGAAATTACCTTGACTGTAGTCTTTTTTTTTTTTTTTTTGGATAAAATTCAAGATAGGCTAGCTCCTTCCTAAGTCTGCTTTGATCTAAATAATAAGCTTTTGAGGTGCTAATGCATAGGCAATGGGGATTAAAGAAATAAAGATGAAGATTATACAGATGGGTAAAGGAAATTTAAAAGGCATTTCCTAAACCTTCTTGTAGCTCTCCCCCTAAAACCTTCATGGTAGCAAAAATCAAAAGGGAATGTTAAAGAGTCAACAGTCAGAAGCCTCTTTTTTGTCTGGGAAGTAGATGATTAACTGTAGAAAAGAGAGTCATGCTGGGTTTTTTTACCCTCTTGCCCACCTCCTGCTGAATGAACAGGAGAAGTCGCAGATTGGAGCCTTCCACACACTGGACAACTGAAAGTTGACACTGGATTTTTAACCTCCTCAACGTGATCATAAACCTGTGGAGACTGCACAGAATTTGTGTTTGTTTCTGCAACTTTCTGAATCACCGTTTTTTTATAGTTTGTTTTTCATCATTCCCTTCTCCCTGCCCCCTAAAAATTAGTTTAAGGTCACAGTTTTTTATATTTTTATTTTTTATGTTTATTTTATATTTTTATTTTTATATATTTATTGATTTATTTATTATTGAGACAGAGTCTTAATCCTGGCTCGATTGTGCAGTGGCCAGATCCTGGCTCACTGCAACCTCCGCCTCCCAGGTTCAAGCGATTCTCATGCCTCAGCCTCCTGAGTAGCTGGGATTACAGGCACGCGCCGCCACACCAGGCTAATTTTTGGGTGTTTTTTGGTAGAGACAAGGTTTCGCCATATTGGCCAGGCTAGTCTCGAACTCCTGGCCTCAAGTGATCCGCCCACCTCAGCCTCCCAAAATGCCGGGATTACAGGCGTGAGCCACCGTGCTCAGCCCGTGTTTTTAGTTTTGGTAACTTCCCATAATATGAGCTGTGTGCTCTTCACCTAGTAGAATAGAGGTGGAGTGCCCTGACTTTTGCCTCAGAAAAACTCAAAATCTACATTAAGATAAAGTGGTCCAAAGAAGATGAAAGTGTCAATTTGTGAAGCTAATGTTGAAATTTTATATCATTTCTGAATTGTCAATTACCATTTATTTGGACAAGGCACAGTGCCTGGCCCCTAAATGATATTAGATGGCCGAATGACAGCCCGTTACACATGGGTGCTGAGCTGTGGCAGCTCAGGAGAAGCCAACATCAGCAATTCCTAGGGTGGGGAGGGAAGGTGGAGAATGTGATGTGTGAGTCACCCCTTGAATGAGAAACATTTAAATTGACAAAGCCTGAGGGGAAGGGATATTCCAGACTGAGAAGCTAACTAGGTTAATAAGGATCTCCTTTTGAAATTTGATGTCAATAATATGCAAATATTCTTTGTGCATCATAAAAAACTCAAATCGCGTTTTAAAGTGAGGTCTCCTTCAGTTTGAGAGCACACACTTTGCAGCTAGTCAGACCCAAGTTCAAGTCCCAGCTTTGCAATTTTCTATCTGTGTGCCTCGTAATCTTTCAAAGTTTTCCTTTTCTCAGCAGTGGGACATAAAACAATGCCTGCTTCACAGGGCCATAGCGAGGATTGAATGACATGGTGTGGCTTGTGTAGTTTACTGTCTGAACTTATGCAATTTAGCTTTGCATGTGACTGTGTAATATGGTAAAGCTGTTGCCTGTGTTAGTGAGTGTGCCACCACTGATCCACCATTAGAAACCTGCATTGCTGCTGGTGGCCTCAGCACAAGAAAACTGGCACAGGCACAGAATCAAGTTAAAAGCTGGTGCCAAACCCTGGGGAGTAGATTCCCGCTGCTCACTATTTTCAAGATGAGTTATTTTATTGTGTTGTAAAAATGTTAAATGTTTTTTATAAATAATTAAAACAATGACATGGCTAGTATACAGCTATACTCTGCCACCTTCTCTCCACCCAGTTTTATATTATATTACTGTATCTGGCCAAACAACAGATCAAGTATTAAAGGAAACAAACATGCAAGAACTCAAAAAATAGAATAAATATAAATCCTTCTTATAGAAACAACTGGGCACATCTAAGTCCAGCCAAAATTACATTATATATAAATTATATTTTAATTTTATATAACTATCACTATATAAATAGTATAATTATTAATAGTACTATATATAGAATAGAATTATATTTTATATAACTTAATTATAATTTATAATATATAATTATATATAAATTATATAACACAAACACTATATAATATATAGTTATATATATTTATGTATTATAATATATAATATATAATTATATTATAAAATTTATATATAATATATAAATGTCATTATATAATGTATTATATAAAATTTATATATAATATATAAATGACATATAATTTATATATAATAAATAATATACATAATATAAATTATATGTAAAAAATAACATATAGCATATAACAATTTCTATTATAAATGATAATAGAAATTTATATGTATTATATATTTATATTAGATTATAACTATAATATAAATTATATCATTTTCCTGGTGTTTATTGCATTTGTACATTTATATATGCTTTTACATGTATTACTTGATTTATCAGCTTTAAAATTTACATCTTTGCTCTCCTTATGTAAAGATGAGAAAAACTGGGAACTTACAGTATTTCTAAATCCACTCTTCCTCATCACTACCCAACTGTTGAAGCAGTTTTTTATGTAATGTAGGGTTAGACATACCTGTACATATGTACAGTTAGAAAATACATATACCTATACATGTTTGTATTTTTTTCTTTTATCAAAATTCTCAATGATGTCACAGTTTAATGCTCCTGATAAGTGGGTTTGATGCTCATGAAGAGTCCTTGGCTGATGGCCGTTCCATTTACTTTGGGCTAGGCTGAGATTTGCCCTCCAGGTGTTTCTATAAGAAGGGCTTATAGGTATTATACTTATTGAGTTCTGGCACATTTGTTTCTTTTAATACTTGGATTATTGTTTGGCCAGCTACAAAATTCTTGGGCTACCGCACTCTCTCCCCGGGGGTTTCAGGTGACTGTTCATTGTGTTCTTGCACTACCTGGCACTTAGAGCTGATTAATCCTCTACGTCCCCAAAGGATTCTTTCTTCTTTTGGAGGATCAATAGCTTCACTAGCATGTGACTCAGTATGGATTGCTCACATGATTTTTCTTGGTCCATCACACATGCTTTTAGTCTGTAGATTCAAGTTGCCTTTTCTGAAAAGTTTTCTTAAATTGTATCTCAAAAGTTTGTTTTCTTTTCCTGTTTCAGTTTTTCAGTGCTCTGCTTCAGGGACATCATTTATGTGTTTGTTGCCTTTCTTATTTCTGTCTTATCTATGCGTTATTTTTGCCTCTACTTTTTGACCCATGTTCCCTTATTTCCACTTTGTTTGCTCAGTTCCTCAGTCCTGTCCTCCATGTCTTTTTCTGTGTTGCCAGAAATGTACATCCCTGACTGTCAAGGTGGTCTTCATTTCTGTGATGGTTTTATTTTTTCATTCACTCCTATTTTTCCTCTTATTTCTTCTCCTACTGTTGGCAGTCAATGTATTTTTTAAGCTCCTGTAGCTCTGCTTTGAAATTTTACATTAAAGAAGTAATTATCTCATTAACTTTTTAAAAAAATTCATGGGGCATGTTTGGTGCCGATTTTCATCTGCTCCACAGAAACCTCTTTCTAATGAGTGCTCTTTATTTACCATTTGTTTTCCTGTTCATTTTCTTCCTTTTCAAGTAGCAATTTAAATATATTCTGGGCTTATTTGCTTATCCATTTTTAAAAATTATTGGAAGGAGGTGAATTATTCATGGGCCAGCATTTTCAGGAAGTTTAATGTTGGTAAGGACCAGGGCAGCAACCTGGCAGACAGACTTCTCCTTCATTATCAGCAAAGTTCTGTAAGATGATAAATCTTTTTGGCAATTGCCTCTTTCCAACCAAAGAAAGCAAGAACTGCAAGTCTGCTTCTAACAGGATCTCCCCGACTCTGCCTCTCCAACCAATGGCTTCCTGAAATATGGCCACTGACACGTCTCCTCATTCATCCACCTCTCTTCTGCTTCTCCATGGTATTATGCAGAATCCAGGGAGAATTCTATTGCAAGCTGGCATGCTCAACTCGTTTGATTCCAAACTAGGGATCTCAGATTTTGTCTCCCGTGGAGAATTGCCTACTCAGAAAAACCTGGGGCTTGAAAGTCTTCTCTGAGCTCTGTGGCCACAGCCAGTAGGGTTTTGTCCAGGGATTGTTCCATATTCCTTACTCTGCTCTTCACTGCCCTGGGGAGTCCTTCAGATGTGGGGATGTGGGGTTACAGAGGAGTTCTGGTTTTAATAAAAATTGAGTTTGCAGTGTTTTGTTTTTCATTCTGTCATTTTAACAGTGATTCGTTAGTGAGTATGGAAGCTATTTATCTTAACCCCAGTATTTTAAACCTGGATGTAAACGGTGGCAACTTAATTCAGGTTCCCAGGTGATGGGTGAGGAATTAAAAAGCTACAATTGCGTTACCTGGCAAAGGTGTAAAGAACTGATAAATGCCCCAATGTTTGAGTTTTTATTCATTTAATTTAATATTTGTTTTGTGTAGTGAAACTGCTGAAAGTATGCTCCATTTCATAAAAGAAATGCATTGATATATTTACTCCCTCAACAAACATCTGAGCACATCCCCTACCAAGCACTGCTTTAGATGCTGGTGGTAAAGTAGTAAGCAAAAAAGGCAAACCCTACTGTCTTACATTTAGTAAATGTATTAGTCAGTGTTCTCCAGAGAGACAGAACCAATAGGATATGTGTGTGTGTGTGTGTGTATACACACACAGAAAGAGGTTTATTATAAGGAATTGGTTCATACCACCATGGAGGCTGGCAAGTCCTTTGATCTGCAGAGTGAGCTGGCAAGCTGGGAACCCAGCAGAGCCAGCAGTTTAGTTCTAGTCTGAGTCTGAAATCCTGAGAACCAGGAGAACCAACAGTGTAGTTCTAGTCTGAAGGCTGGTGGGACTGAGACCCAGGAAGCCCTGATGTTTTAGTTAGAGTGCAAAGGCAGGAAAAAACTATTGTTCCACTTTGAAGACCATCTAGGCAGGAAGAATTCTCTCTTACTTGGGGGAGAGACAGCCTTTTCGATCTATTCAGGCCCTCAACTGATTAGATGAGGCCCACCGCATTAGAGAGAGCAATCTACTTTACCCATTTACCAACTTAAACTTCAATTTGATCAAAAACACCCTCACAGAAACACCCAGAATAATGTTTGATCAAGAATCTGGGTACCTCGTAGCCCAATCAGGCTGACAAAATTAATCATCAGACGTGTACCCCTGTCAACTTGACACATATGCACATTTCCTCAAACCATACTTAATCTCTGAATAAAGTCAATGACAAGGTCATAATTCTGCCTAACACGATACAACTATGCTGTGTACAGATGAAAATGCACTAACCTCTTCTCCTGAAGAGGAGGTGAAGTCCTTCAGTGATGTTTACCTTTCTTCTGATATCTTCTAACTTAAATACTGTGAGGTAATTTCAGCAATATTTAAATATTATGATACAAAGCCAATGCATCTTATGTTACATGATAAGGGAATAAGAGAGGGGAGAAAAAAAGACACACACACACATATTCTTAAGAAAATAAAGAAGAAATATTCATGGTAATTATAGTCCTTATTTCTGTAACTAGTCCTGTGATTGTAGCTGGTATTTATAACCACCTTCTTCCAGTGCCCATTCTGAATTTCCTCTGTCCTCAGTAAGCACCTCAGCTGGTTATGAATCTTTTCCTGGAGGGGTGACCGAAACCTTAATTCCTGAAGAGTCTAGGCTATGAGTCCTGCCCGCATTCAGTTGCTGTAGTTTTCCATTGACTTTAATCATAAGGCATGATCATACTAAGAGACACTTTGAATGATCTCCAGTATTCCAGACATACTCTTCCTTATCTCGGTTGTAGACTAGCAGTCTAACTTCCCCTTTGTAGTCCTGAGCAATCACCCAGCCAGCACAGCAAATCCCTTCTTTGCCTGTTGATTTAGAGTTATGAGGAGACCAAAGTGTCCAGGTCGCAGTCTTAACTTCCAGTTTAATGGAATCATTATGTCCCCTGGTAGAACCACTCCTTCCACTGAAACTGAAACCTCTAGGCCTTCAGAACATAAATCCATCAGCACAGGAAGAAAAAATTTTTGCCAGTGGTTTACTAGGGGTAATAGTGAATGGTGCCACTCCCATTTCCACCCCTTGATTCCTGGACCTGTGAGTTTTGAAAATGGGATAAACAGCCTCATATATTGCACACTGATTCAGAAAATATACAGCCTCCCAGAGAACCTTGCCCCATGCACTGCAAGGTATTGTCACCTAGCTGATGGTGCAACTGTGACTTCAAAAGACCACTATACCATTCTATCAAACTGGTTGCCTCAGGATGGTGGGAAACAGGGTAAGACCAGTGAATTTCATGAACATGGGCCTGTGGCTGCACTTCGTTACCTGTGAAGTGAGTTCCTTATTGGAAGTGAAGCTGCGTGGAATACCATGACGTTTATAAAAGAGCCTTGAAGTCCATGGATAGTTTTGACAAAAGCATTGTCCAAAAGGAAGACAAATCTGTATCTAGATTAAGTAATCAGTAATAACAAAATGCTGTCCCTTTCATAAGAGAAGCAGTCCAATGTAATCAACCTGCTACCAGGTAACGGGCTTATCACTCTGGGGAGTGATGCCATATCAAGGGCTCAGTGTTGGTCTCTGCTGCTGCCAGATTGGGCACTCAGTAGTGGTCATAGCCAGGTCAGCCTTAGTGAATGGGGAGTCCATGTTGCTGAGCCCATGCATAGCTTGCATCCCTGCCGCCATGGACACTTTTCTCATGAGCCCATTCAGTGATAACGAGGTGGCTGGAGAAAGAGGCTGACTCAGCTCCATAGAATGGGTCATCTTATCTTTTTCATTATTAAAATCTTGATCCCCCCAGCAAAAATGTACAGATATTTGTGTCCCAAGTGAAGAGTGGTGACCCGCATGCTCAACTTTATGGCTTGGTGGGTGCATATCATTGAGAAAGAATGAGATTCATTTATGTTTGCCTGCATTGAGTAGATGGGGGTGTCTGATATGATGTCATAGATGGGAGCTTAAGAGAAATAACTTCCTAAATGGGTGCCTTTCAGCAAAGGCTGGGAAGACTGGCAAGAACTCATGGGCTAGTACCAGTGGGTTCTCCCCTGTGGGAGCAGGGGTAACTAGGGAGCGGCAGTTTGATGAGAGCTTCTCCCAAGTTCACACCAAAAAGGAAGGAAGCATGAGGAGAGGACACTGCTCACTGCCTTGTTCCACCTGCTTCTCCTGCCACTTTCATGCTCAGACTCCAAAGCTTCCCTATTGTCCTGACAATCAAATTCACATTCTTCATGACAGTGTCTGAGGCCCTTGCCAAGTTTCCCTGGCTTGTGCTTCCACTTTGTCCCAGGCTCTCACTTTGTCTCCCCATTCCCCCACAGGAACCTTCCAGGCTCAGGGGACCTACTGTTGTATCATGGCTCTGCACCCCCTTTCTGACCTGCACTATTTTGCACATGCTATTCCTCCTAATTGGAATACCCTTCTTGCCTGCCTGTGGATATTGGAATTATTTTCATGTTCAGAATAAAAGCTATTATCTCTAAAATCTTTTCAGGCTATTGAACACATATTTAGTCACTTACTACTCAGGGTTTTCAACAGTAGTTTCTCTATACTCTTATATATTGTTTTCTGTTATTTGACATTTCTTCTAGTTGGTCTGGTAGGCTATAAACACTGGGATGGTGGAGAGTGTACAAGCCTTGACACTAAGTTGACCTAAGTTTGAATTCAGATGCCATCGCATTCTGGCCATGTCACTTGAATGTCATTTAATATCTTTGAGCCTGCTAAGTTAGTCCTCATTTATCAAAGAACTTTAATACTAATATCTACAGATAGTACAACATCTACCTTCTGCAGTAGACTGGAAGCTCAATAAGGGGCAGGATGCAGGTCTTTCCCATTCATTCCTATATTCCCAGCATCTAGTACAGTGCCTGACATATAATATGTAATAACATATAGTGGGTGAATACAATTGGTGAGATTGTTGTAAACAGTGAAACAGGTAATTGACACAAGGTGCTTGGCACACAGCAGGCTTTTGCTGTATGGTTGCTCTTGTTACTCAATTCAACATGGCTATTGCTCCACCTTGTGAGAGTTTCTGGAGGCTAGAGAATTAGTTTTATTATTGTGTTCTCAGCTAGACCTTTTCATACATGGTAAGTGCCTCAAGCCATTGAATATAATTTCATGAACATTGCAGTGAAAACAAACCTCAGGCAGAAAACAAAACAGATAAGCATTTCCTCCTTTCTGGATCTTATGGTTATCTATGTCCAAATTGTAATATTGTAAACCCAGTAGCCATTTCACATGCATGTTTTATCATAAAGATAGACTAGCAGCTTACAGTTATTGAGCATTTAGTATGTGATAAGCCCTGTTCTTATTTTATGTTACTTTTAACATAGTATTATTTTTAAATAGGGAGAAAATCACTATTACTATACTTGATAATAGACAAGAAAGTGAAGCCCAGAGAGATCATGTAATTTTCTCCAGGTCACACAGTTGGGAAGAGTGGAGCTGAGATAAAAACCAGGTAGTGTGATGGTGGGATGTGAACAGAGGGGATTTAGACCCTTTGCAAGCAGCAGAACCTGTGACAAGTTGGACAAACATTGAGATAAGTCTGAAGACAGTAGCTTTCCCATGAGGTCTTGCAAACAGGAACCTTAGAACTGTAAGATTTAAAGGGCCAGGGGGTCAGGGGGTGGGGTGCACTAGGAAAGATCTGGGCTTTGAGTCTGATATTTTTGGCTTTATTTATTATTTGCCATGTGACCTTGGGCAAGTCACTTTTCCTAGCTTCAGTTGTCATATCTTAATAATGGACCCAGTATTATCTACCTAATTGAGTGGTAGTGGCAAGTTTTGATCATGATAAAGATGACAGTTTCTCACTCAGGCAGAAGTCAGCAAAAGTTAGTTTCATTCTTTCCAAGTGGTCATTCCCTGGTGGAGCCTCTCATCCCTGGGAGGTCGTCTGCGCAGGATGCACTGGGCTCCATCCCTCCTCCTTTGCAGTGCTCACTCTCACTTTCTGAAGGCTTTGCAAGATGCTGGAAGTAGAGGAGAATTGCTCATGTGCTTTGTCTTAGGGTAGCTTTGCCCTATCCACTCTTGAGGAAGACACAGTGTGATATCTGGCCTACAGAGGCATCATAGGCAATCAGGATGGGCCCAGTTCTCCAATCCTCCAGCCCTCCTGTTCTTGCTGGTTGGGACCATTTGACCCCATTGAGAGGGTTCAGCTCTGTCTGGCCTAGGAATCTGCCTCTACTCAGGGAAAATTCAGCATTACCTTCTTGATAAAATGCTTCCTGCTTCTTTTAGCTCTTCTAGGAAAATGGTGCTAAGAAGTAGTTTGCATATATGAGTCAACCAAAGCACTGGTTAAATGCAAACTATTGGATTCTTCACCCATGCAATTAGGAATCGGTAGGTCTCAGGTGAAGGCACAGGTGTCTGGGTTTTTAATGAGCAGATGCAGATGGTCTGAGCATCAGCCTTTGAGAAATGCCAATCTAGATATTGGTGGAGTGGCCAACTGGTCCCTGTTTGCCCAGGACTTTCCCAGCTTAGGACTGAATATTCTGTAGGATGGCACATGTCCCAGGGAACCCCTCTGCACCTTGCAAACTGGGATGAATGATCACCTTAAACATACAGAAATTCAGGCTCTGAGGGACTCCTAGGGACCTGCCTGAGCTTGGGGACAGGACTCTGAGTCCTAGTCTCTGCTTGCCTAGATTTTCTAAAATTGTTTCTAATCAAATTCCCTAATGTCATGCTCAACCAGCCCGCTGCTGGGGACACACAATGGCTGATTGCTGGCTCCCTGCTGCTGCCTGCTGACTGAGATATGGCTGCGGGCAGCTCTGTCCTCTCCAGGTAACCCCTCTGCCTGCCAGCTGTACACAGCCTCATGTCTCCCTAGCACCTGCCCCACCGCAGAGCATGCCGCGATCCCTGTGCTGCTTCTCTAGGCTCCCCAGCCTCAGCCACCCTGTGCATTGTGCGGTCGTGTGAGAAGGCATGGCAGCATGGCCCTTCCTGCAGAAAACAGTAGCTAAGCTTCCACGCAGGCCCTGGTTTTCCAAGTTGAACGATTGCTGAGCCTATAATATCTCCTCCGTTCATCTGAGGAGTCACTGCCCTGCAAGTATCTAATTCATTACTCATTAAAGCGGTTTGAAATAAGGCACAGTGTGTACTAAAAGGTGCTATATAAAACCAAATTAAATATATTTTAGTACAAGCGTGCTCAGCCAGTTGTTCCCAAGAAAACCTGATAATTAGGACTCTAACTTGGTTCGATGGTGTAATCTAGCCCAGAAAAGATGCTTATTATAGCCATGCCATTCATTCAGGCATTTACAAAAATGTTTCAACTACACAGCAATATTTTAGGAGTATCTAAGTTGGCTCTAAAAATCCAACCTGGATTGAAGGTTGGCATTCAGCATCCAAGCTGAATGCTTCAAAGAAAAATTTTCCACAGACCTTTTTTTTTTCCTTTAATGGTCTTCCTTCTTCCTCTCTTCTCTTTTTTCTCTCTCATGAAGTCACTTTTGCTTTATTTAATTTCAAGCAAAAATAATTGGTGATTATGCTTTTTGGGCTCTCTGAATTCAAAAATAGCTTTCTTTTGTAGAGTCCTTGCCTTAGTCAGCTTGGGCTTCTGTAATGAAATACCATAGACTTGTGGCTTATACAATAGACATTTATTGCCTTACAGTTCTGGGGGCTGGAAGTCCAAGCTCAGGGTGCCAGCAGGGTTGGGAAGGGCTCTGTTCCTGGCTTGCAGATGGCTGCCTTTTTGCTATGTCCTCACCTGGCAGAGAGACAGAGGGAGAGGAGGAGAGAGATGGAGGTGGGGGGGGGGGGAGAGAGAGAGAGAGAGAGAGAGAGAGAGAAAAACTCTCATGTCTCTTATAAGGACAATAATCTTGTCATGAGGACCCCACCATTATGGCCACATCTAACCCCAATCACCTCCCACAGGTACCATCCCCAAATACCATCACAGGGAGAGTTGAGGCTCCAATGTATGAATTTGTGGGGGACACAAACATTCCATCCATAACAGTCATATTTTAAAAACTGTTTCCTCTCGGTGTGTTCTAATTCACTTGGGGTTAGTGATAGCATTTCCAAACTCAATTATTTGCCACAAAGATCAAGGACAAAAAGTATTCATTCTGCTGATGAAAAGAGTAAAACTCTGTAAAATATCTGAAGAGATTTATTTTGCACCAAACATGAGTGACCGTGGCCCTTGACACAGCCCCCAGGAGGTCCTGAGAACGTGTGCCCAAGGTGGTCGGGGAGCAGCTTGGTTTTATTCATTTTAAGGAGACGTGAGACATCAATCAAATACATTTAAGATGTTGGTTGGTTCGGTCCAGAAAGGCGGGACAACTAGAAGCACGGGGGCTTCTAAGTTACAAGTAGATTTTAAAATGTTCTGATTGGCAATTGGTTGAAAGAGTTATTACCAGTAGAAAGGAATGTTTGGGTTGTCCCCAAGTCTCATCATGCGAAAGAAGCCTCCAGGTAGCAGGCTTCAGAAAGAATAGATGGTAAATGTTTCTTATCAGACTTAAGTTCTGTGTTGATGTTAAATGCTGGCCGGATTTTCCTGAAATCCTAAAGTGAGGAGGGCATAGCAAGGTCTGTCAGATGCCACCTTCCTGTCATAGCCTGACCCAGTCTTTCAGGTTAACTTTCCCATACCCTGGCTGAAGAGGGAGTCCATGTAAATGGTTGGGGTGGGGGCCCTTCAACTTTATTTTTAGTTTACAATCCAGAATGGCCAAAGGCCTTTCATACCTGGTGCTGAGGCATGGGTCAGGGGCTACCAGGTGAGCCCCTGGCTGTGAACCTTGGGCTTTCCAAGCACGGGGGACCGTATCAAGTTGTACACTGGGTGCTCCCTATATGTGGCTATCAGGGCTGGTCTTACAGGGTGGGTCTGTCCTGGAATGGATCAGAGACTGAGGTGGACATGCCAAGCTGGGCTAGTTTTCTCTTTCGCTGTGGAGGCCTCAGCCCACTGCTCAGTGTTCCCGATCACTCCCACATCAACCAGTACCCACCGTGGGCAGCCATCAAAGTGGGCACCATTAAAATATCAGAACCTACTTAGGAAATTCCTGAAAATGCACCCGAAAAACTCTGTGACAAACTGTAAAGACCCTGGCAGTGGTGCTGAGCTTAGGCTGGGGTGTTCAGCGGGAGGGGAAACGCGGGCCAGGTCCGGTGCCTGGGAGCCTCTGGGGCTTTAAGGATGTTTGTCCATATGCCCTGGTGACTGTCACCATTTTTACAAAGTTGATGTCTTTAATCCTTTTAACTCTGGGCAATGATGGCTTTTGAATATTTAGATGTTGACGTTCTGTTGCTGGTTTACTCAGGTTCTTTCCTGGCATTCTCTTCTCTTCTTCTGCCTATTTCTCTGCCCAGTTACACGTTTTTCAGAAAGCAGGTGCAAAATAAAAGGCAACTTCATCCTGTCATTTGGGGGGGATGAGTGGATACGCGGGATATGCACTTGGGTGCTCCCCAAGATGTGGCATCAGATGCTCTCGTGAGCTCCTCAGGCCCAGCCTCAGTTTCCCTCTTGTGTTCTCCCCTGACTCCTCTGGTCCATAACAGGTGCCTGGAGCACTAGTGAATTATCCCTGTGAATACACCTATCTTAAATAAGTGTGGGTCCCTTGGAAGATGCAGTCACTCGATTATTTGCGTGACATGCTCTGTGCTGGGCTCTGAAACCATAATACAACTGGCAGATGACTCAGAGTCTAGTGAGAAAGAAGGAAAGGCAAGTAGGGATTCCAGGAGAATGTGGTTGTCTGTACAGTCTGTATGTAGCTGCACAGGGGACACTGAGGATGAGGAGCCACTGTTCTTCCTGCGTTAGTGAGCTAACTGGTTATCACTGCTGGGTGCACAGTCGTCTGACCAAGATGTGTGGATCCAGCCAGTGAGTAGCCCCGCTGGTCCAGGCTTCCACCACTTCCATGCCCAGCCTGCCATCCAGAAGCTGAAAGTGACCCAGTCTATGCAGATGTTAGGTGAGCCCAGCACTGTGATGGGTGTTTCCTAGTCCTCCTTCCGTCCCTTCCCCTGGGACACATGGTCATGAAGACAGAGTGGAAAAAACCAAGATGGCCTCAGTCGTGGTCCACAGACAAATAACGAATGAAGAGTCCAAGTCATATGGAATTCTGCAGCCTCAGGAATCCCGAGATCACAGTGAGGATACTGCTACTTTAGGGACCTGACTGGAGGATGACTTCTTGTGACAGTCAGAGACTGGAACTTCTTGGATCCCACGAAACCTTTCCAGGAATCCGAGGTGTGCGCCTTGTTGACGGCGAAATGTCAGATCCAGTGATTTGCCTTCTCCGAGTGGATGCTCAGATGTGGTTATCCTTTAGCATGGGTTTTCTAAGAGGTATTTGGGCACCTGATTTAAAAAAAATATATCTTATGAAAGCCTAAAGTTCTTCTTGAAACAGAAGGAAGACAGAGTGGGTGTTCAGGAGGGCACAGAGGAGTCTCTATCCATCTATCAGACCCTTTCGAGGGAAAATACATCGTTCTAAATACAACACACACGTTATATTCTCAGCTGCCATCTATTGTATCTGAAAGTACTTTTCCTGTTCTAGGCCTATGTCTCTCTGGTAGATTAGAAATTCATAAATATTGGTCGTTGTAGGAAGATATTTTAAAAATGCATTGACTGAGTGATTCACTGAGAACTCCGTATCCAGGTTGCAGGCAAAATTTTGGTTTAAATGGAAACGACTAGGCTAAAAGTTGCTTTAAAGCTTGCTATGAGTTATTTTAACTCAAAATTACTCAGTATTTGTGTTTAAATCAGACAGACCCACAAATGCAATTTAGCCTGGTTTTCTTGTGTGTGTTTAGGAACAACAGTCTCCTTAAGTTGCAGTGGCAAATAGCCAGAGGAAAGAGAGGTGTTAATGAGACTCAGTGTAGATGGAAAAGGCACAGGACTGACAGCTTTCCGTAGTGCAGTTGGCACTGGATCGAAAAGACAGGGGGTGGCACGAAGCTGACTGATCACCTTAGATAATGATGAAAGAGTAGTAACAGTGGAGGGTTCAAGGACCACTGAGGAATCACACTGGGCCAGGGGGGCAAGGAGAGAACTGGGATGGGAGAGGCACATCGTCGGCTCTTTGGCGGTGCAGGTTCTCGGGTGAAATATGAGAACGCTGATAAGCCGACCCAGCGATATTGATACCAGGACTTGCGAGCAGCAGAACTGGCAGTGGCGCTGCACTAAGGCTGGGATATTAGAAGGAAGGGGATGTGTGGGTCAGGTCAGGTGCCTGGGAGCTTCTAGGGCATTAAGAAAGGATGTTTTGGTGCATCCTTATGCATTGGTGACTGTTGCTATTTTTACAAAGGTGCTGCTTTTTTAATCCTTTTAACTCTGGGCTATGAATGGCTTTTGAATATTTATTTATTTATTCACATGTATTTAATTTTTTGAGATGGAGTTTTGCCCTTGTTGTCCAGGCTGGAGATGGAGTTTTGCTCTTCTTGTCCAGGCCGGAGTGCAATGGCACTATCTTGCCTCACTGCAACCTCCGCCTCTAGGGTTCAAGCGATTCTCTTGCCTCAAGCTTCTGAGTAGCTGAGATTACAGATACCTGCCACCGCGCCTGGATAATTTTTGTATTTTTAAGAGAGATGGGGTTTCACCATGTTGGCCAGGCTGGTCTCGAACTCCTGACTTCAAGTGATCCACCCACCTCCACCTCCCAAAGTGCTGGGATAACAGGTGTGAGCTACCGTGCCTGGCCTGGCTTTTGAATATTTAGATACTGACGTTCTGTTATTGGTTTATTCAGGGCCTTTCCTGGCATTCTCCTCCCTTCTTCTGCCCATTTCTTTGGACAGTTACACATTTTTCAGAAAGCAGGTGCAAAATAAAAGGCAACTTCGTCCTGTCACTTTTGGGGTGTGAGTGAATACGTGGAATACGAAAGGAAGTGGCATCATTTGGTGGATGGAAACTCTGGAGATTGTCCTTTACTTTCGGTGGACTCTGCTCTTCCAGGAGCTATGGAACAAATTTCATTTTCCCCGTAACGCCAGAGTTGAGTTCCTGCTGGTCCTATTGACTGCCCAGACGTGGGGAAGACAGGGTGACGTGGAATACGTTTATACCCGATGGCTGCAAAAATAAAATTTTACCTCCTGATGTCTTGGGGTATAGGCAGCCAGAAGGTCACAGGTGGAAATTTCTGTGTCATCAGTGGAAGGCAAGACCTTCATCCGAGGGAAATCCATGGAGACCAAGCGGGGCCATAAGCTGGACATCGACTGAGGGACTCTTGGGCAACCCAGCCTCCTAAGCAGATCTGATATGAAAATGGACATTTCTGTATTACCAACAGGTTTTAACATTCATGGGATGAAGCAAAAGGGAGAAATTCTATTACTGCTACCAGGTGACATGAAGTCACCTTTCAGATTTCCCTGCAGCACAAAATAGAAAACAATAGGATTTGGGCAGTGTGTGGCAGAAATATCCAGCCCCCACACTTCCTACTGATGTTTACCTATGAGGGATATGATTTCAATGAAATTTGCTTTATGGTTTCTGTCTTAGCCCATAGATCAAGTTGAGTTTATGGAAGATTGATCAATTTCAGTTAATGTTAAAAATTAGTTCAAGACCATTTTGGAGAAAAATAGTTCTTTTCTGCTATTTCCTAGTAATGACCTGAAATGTGAGCTGCAATCTTTCTCTCGCTTGTACTACTTGGCTTTGTGAGAAATTCCCCTAATGGGTTAGATTTAGCATTGTCACCCTTGAAATTAAACGCTGGTGGTTAAAACTTCATTTTTATAAGAAGAACTTGACATTAATAATTTTTATACCTTTGATTAAATAACTAAAAATACATTATTATTGGGTTAATAATTACTCTAGATATGTGCAGATTTTTGACCATTTCATTGCATTATTATGGCACAGAAGCAAAATTTCACTCATATATTTGACTTAAATGGCAGTCTTTGGGGATTTGATTCAGAAATTATAAGTTCTACTGCAATTTACATGTTAAGTTCTGTAACCCCGTGATAGTTCAACCATTTGTTAAAAAAAACAGTAGGTGGCCTGTGGTCTGATTTTCAATGAATAATTTTATTTTACATCCAGCACAAGGTCCAGCTGAATGTTTCATTACATTAAAATTTCACCAAGTAACATAAACCTTGTAATTAAGAAAACGTTCACTTTTTATAGAGTGCCCAGATAATTTTTGAAAACATTCCTCCAAAATGTGGTTGGGAAACTACAGAAATTTTGTCACATAACATCCTTAGACATGTTTTCACTGAAATTACTTAAGCTGTGATTTTTAAAAAATCATTTCCCAATGAGGAACCTTAAAGAATTCCATGGAAATGAAGAATTAAATGATTACTTAGCACCTGGCTTCTGGAACATACCCCCAAATTATTTAAACAGGGTTTTATGTTTCTGCATTGTGATTCATTTCTTTTGGATGTCTTTTATTATTTTAAATTAGCTCACAATTTATTGCTGTTGTCTTGTTCATCTCATGTTTGTTTAATTAGCAGTGCTTCTCTGTCATGTCTTCATAAAGCGTGGAAATCAACATTACCATGGCAGTTCCCTGTCTCCTGTGAGGAGAAGTCCCAGAATTACCCGTGCCATCTGAGATCCCAAAATACCCATCTTGCCCACAGGCACCTGTAGGGTCTGCAATGTACTGACATTATTCTTAGACACACTGCCAGAGACTTCTAGGAATGGTGTCCCAGCAACGACCAATCGGTATCCACCTATGATCCCGTGCTCCCATAGACTTCGGGGTAGGCACTACTACTTCTGGGAGACATTGACAAAAAAAAAAAAAAAAAACCCGCTAGTTTCTGTGTTCAAAGCAGAGGGGGCATGAAAGAAACAGCCAACAATGCCACCTAGCCATTCACAGGTGGAGAGAGAGAGCTCCTGGGAACATGTAGAAGTCTCGTGCAGGCTCTGAAATGCTGCCTGTTGGATGGAATGGTCCTTCTTTGTGGCCCTGAGAAAAGCCTGGAGTCCCCATGTTCGGGGAGCAGACAGAGTGGTATTTCTTGGTGAGGAGAAATCTAGCCCTTTTGTGCTCTTGAAGCGTGTTTTGGATGTTGTTGGTTTTCTCACTTGGTATTTGTATTGCACATGTAAGCGTGTGTGTGTGTGTGTGTGTGTGTGTGTGTGTGTAGTGAGAAGGGCTTCTTTTTCCTTAATACAATCTGAACTGTTAGTACATGTGGCCTGGGGCCTTTAAGAAGAGACAAAATAGATGTATACATTTAAATCCATAGACAGAACTCAGACACGCCTGTAACACTCACTCTGTGTGGTCGTGTTGCCCTGGGAAGGCTCCGCATCCCTAGCACACTACAGAACCCCAGCTCACAAGCCCGCTCTGCTCTGTCAGCTTCTCTGGGTTTCTTTCACTATGTGCTGTCCCCTGACTGCCACTAAAGTGCCACTAATTGGGATGTGAGTTCAAAGGAAAGTAGGAACAAATTAGAAAGTCACGGATTTCCACCCTGGTAGAGACAGAATGAGGCACATAATTTAATCACCACTAGAGGTGAATCCATGGCAGAGAGAAGAGGGCTTCACTGGATGAGGTCTGTGACTTTCTCTTTCACCAAAAGAGAAAGTCTTACTCAATAAAAAAGTCTACCAAGTGGAAAAAGGAGTCCCATCTGCCACCTTCCTTCCTGGCTGCAGAGGCGTTTCTCTTTAGATTCACCCTCTACTTCTCTAAGATGCTTGATGATAAACCCAGGAATCTTTCTTGAAAGACAACTCTCTGGTTGGACTCTACTAATGAGAAAACAAAAAGCCTTGAGTAGTAATAATATACAGCAGAGAGTTCATACCATAATATACAGCAGACAGTTTGTACCGTAATATACAGTAGACAGTTCATACTGTAATATACAGCAGAGAGTTCATACTGTAATATACAGCAGACAGTTCATACCGTAATATACAGCAGACGGTTCACACCGTTCTTCCAAATACCCATTCCAGGAATATGGGACTTTTGAAAATACCTCAAAAACAAAAGGGTTTTTTTTTTTAATTTTATTTTTTTATTTTGACAGGGTCTCACTCTGTTACCAGGCTGGAGCACAGCGGTGCTTGTGTGATCATGGCTCACTGCAGCCTCAATCTCCCGGTCTCAAGCAGTCCTCCTACCTCAACTTCCCAAGTAGCTGGGACCATAAGAATGTGCCACCACACCTGGCTATTTAAAAAAAATTCTGTAGCGATGGGATCTTCCTATGTGGCCCAGGCTGGTCTTGAACTCCTGACTCAAGCAATTCTCCATCCTAGGCTCCCCAAAGTGCTGGGATTGCAGGTGTGAGCCACTGTGCCAGTCAAAAGTTGTTTTTTGTTTTTTGTTTTTCTTCAGTAGTCGGAATGAATAAAGGGAAACCTGTCTATATTTTGAATCTAAAGTGTCAGGGAAGCTCACAAGAGGCGAGGAGAACGTTTCCCCAAACGTGATGGGTCATGGTCACACCCTGAACCAGCCCTTGAGAACAGGTGTCCATAATTAGACCAGAGCTACAGTGGGGAGGACACAGCGACTTTCCTTGCTGAGTTGAAAATCCCATGTGAATTATGATTTCCGGAGAGATATTCTGCACAGAGTGACAGGCACCAAAATATCGCATTCTGTAACAATCTCGTGCTATCATAACTGATAGTTTTCTACAACGGAGATGGGCAAATGGTCTTAAGAACATGCCCACTGTTGTTACTTTCATTTTTGAGCATTTTCTAATATGTTTTGTTTTTTTGAATGTTTTACAATTGAAGGTCTTCTCCATTTGAAAACTCTTTTTCTTCCCTCCTTTTTTTTCTCTTTTTCTGTCTCTCCCTTCCCTTCCAGGTCTTTTGGGTGGATCCAATTCCCTCTGGGGAAAAACTACAGAGTTGAGTCCCAGGAAAGGAAAGGAGGAGTCCATACAAAAGCCAGTGCTCTGTCACCTACACACAAACCCCACGGGTTGCAGGTTCCTGGTGCCTGGTTTGCAAGAATGCGCCATGCGTATGTTTGGTTTGTCTACTTTTGTGGCAATGATTGATTCTGTCCTTTATGGAGTCCCCCACACAGAAGAGTTAGAACTTCTGACATAATGCAGGTCTAGTAAAAAAATTTCTGATCATGAGCTAAAGAATAAGGGCCGTCTTCTGCACAAACACAGATACAAGGGCATTTCCCACTAGACTTCTAGCTCAATTTCTGGCAAAGCCTTGTGGGCATTTTGAGAGATCCAGGGCTTTTCCTCCTCACCATTGTTGTGCTGCAGTGGGGTTTCGGGCGTTGCTCCTGCTCATAGAGAAGAAATATCTGTAAAAGATGATGGGCTAAATATTCATTTTAGTATGTAATTATTAGCTGACTGCTGAATATCTTGTAAGATCACCTAAAGACTAGTCGTTAGGATTTTTTGGTTTAATTTATTGGCTAATAAGAAACAGTGAATGAGGACACCACTCTAGAATCCTATGTTACATTAAACTTCTGGTGAGAATTTTCCTTTCAGCCCTGAAAAACTTACTTTCTTCTATGTTTTCCTGCTTTCTCTCTTACGACACTTCTTTTACCCGCTACATGAAATGAAGCAAAGCTCACAGCCAACATACACAAATGGGTCATGTTCACAGGGACATTTTAGTGCTCTACTGAATTTGAGAAAAATTTCAAAAAATGTTTACATTTTGTCTCTTTTCCTTGTTCAGAATACTCAGAATTTCCATTTCTGATGGTTGAGAATCCCGAGTCGATAATCCACGATCGCGATACAAACCGGAGACTTGTTATGTAAAGTACTGTGTTAAGTGTTTGATGCCTAAATAGCTCCCACAGAAAGGACAAATAAATAGTCAAAAGTAAAAAAGCAAATTCACTTTAAAATACATTGGCATCTATACTCGGCCATATATTCTGTCTGTTTCATCTATATTTGCATAATGCAAGTTGGATATTGTAGGCTAATGCAAGTTATTTTAAGTGGTGGCTTAGAGAGAGAGAGAGAAAAAAAACCCTTAAAAAGTGTGAATAAATTGTGGGTAAAAACCTCCATTTATCCTAGTGTAGATGATGCGCCCCTGTGTACAAAAGATATTTTTGTTCAATTTGGATGAATATTTTTTATAACCATGCTTCTTTAGTTTCATTGTATATCTTTTCTAGCAAAGGAAAAAAATACCCTCTAGAGCCAAAGAGGTTTATCTCCCCCTGTTTTGAAACAGTTTTGGTTATGTAGTGTTCTGTAAGAATATCGCCCCCTCCCCAACCCCCATTCAATTTTCCCCGAGGCTAACAATTTTATATCCAAAGTAAATCTAGCTAAAATTAAGAAACAGAGCATACAGCTGCCCTTACTCATGGCCCACAGATGTTACCAAAATCTGATTAAAAAGCCCTTAATCTCCTGCTGCACCTTTTCATTAGTGTAATAATCATTTTTGCCAAATATCTAACAGAGGGGAAAAAAGGAGAAGGAGAAGAGAAGGTTCAGATCACCAGGATCCTTGCAAATGCACGTGGAACCTAGTGGGGAAAATGAGGAGTCGAGGCAATCCATGTGCTAAAATATTTTTGCTTCTTTTTCTAGAAAATGTGCAATTTGGTCAGGCAGAAAAAATTGAACAGAGCCTTCCAAGCAATAAATCACTGGATTGCTGGTGACATTCATACAATGCGGATATAGTGTTAACTGTAGGAGTCAGACAGCCCCTCCTGCACCCAGCCTGTCCCTAAGAGGTGACCTTGTGACGGTGCGGTAATCAATCATCCTGGCGTAGGACACACTGTTTTTGTTTAATATTACACTATTGGAATATATAGTAAACAAAGTGTAGAGGAAATTTGGAGAGCAAGCGCTATATAAGGAATGCTGTAATATGCTTGCTGCCTGTGGAGAATCACCCTGTCCCCTGCAGCCTCTGAACCCCTCGTTTACCAACTCCATGGCCTTTGACACAGCGCCCATCTGCATCTCCAAGGCGGTGCTTCCGGTATGGAGCACCCGGCACGCAGACCGTGGTTACAATTTTAAGGGAAATAAAACCAGAAGTTTGTAGCGATACAGTTTACAACCTTTAATGGGAATAGATTTTTCAGGCTCAGTCTTCGTTTTTTTGTTTGTTTTTCTTTTTGCACTTCCACTCAGTGTTTTTCTGATCAAAATGCTTGGAAAGAACGGAATTTGATTTCAGAAACACAAATTCTGGCATACATCTTGATCCGTTCACATCTCCTAGGATATTGCACGAGGGCCACGAACCAGGAATGGAGTTTAGTGTTTTGCACGCGAATATGAGCCAACCTCCTCCAGGCCCATGTCCTCTGTTTAGAGAATCTATTGTCTTTCAGTGAGTTATACACATAAAGTGGGACCATGAGGCCGTATTAACTGGCTGGGTCATTATCTTCAGTGTGGGCCACTCTGGGGCCAGGCAGATCCACAACGCCCATTGCTAATGATGAGACCAAATTTTTTTGAGATTTTAGACAAAGAGGTTTAAGTAAATTAATCATGAAAAGTAAAAATATCATCTTTTTGGTTTTTCTTCTTAACCGTTCAGCATTTCCTCCAGGTGGTAAACCCCTTTGGATAGGATGCCATAAAGTGCATTTACATGATTCAGTACGTTAAGAACATGCCAACACTCTTTACTGAAAGAGTCACGGAACTGCATTTGTTTGGGGTGTAACATCAACAGTGGGAATTTTGAGCCTAAGTTAAGGGGAGAATTGGGCTCTAAACAGACATAAGTGGGGAACTTTTCACAGCCCATTGAAGTGGCGCGTTTTCGTTCACATCACATTCACACATTTTCCCCCCAACATATTGGAGTGTTCCCTGATTTTCATGGAAAATCAGCAAGTCAGAAACAGTCAGTTGATTTTTACAATGTGAGTTCTGGGGCCTTTAAATGAGGATGATAATCATACAATCCAAAGAAAAACAGTGGTAGAGTCTTTAAAATCAATGTCGTGAAATGTATTCGGGAAGACTCCACAGCCACACATTTCCCACGTGGCACAGAGCTCATTTCAATCACTGGAAATGAGGTTCCAGGATGACACATGCGAGTTTCTCTCGGAGAACGGTGAGGGAGAGGCTCTGTTCTGGGGGCAGGGGGTGGAGGACCTCAGCAGAGCCCCATCACACACCGGACTCAGGAAGGTGGGAGAGATGGGAGATTCGAGAGAGATGCTGGGTCTGCGAGAAACCTCAAGACCGTTAGGCAACACTAAGAAAAGTCTGGAAAAGGTGGAAAATTGGAAGCCACGCATGTTCATGCAAAAGGGCCTGGCCATCGGACAAAATCTGCTTGGTTTTCTCAATGCAGGTTTCATATTGACTTAAGCTTAAGTGATTTGGTCAATTTGGCCAGTTTTCGATAGCAAATTAGTCAAGATTATGTGTGTGTGTGTGTGTGTGTGTGTGTGTGTGTGTGTGTAGAAAGCTTTTATGAAGCCAGAAGGAAACCTCACTTCATTGTTATACCAAGCATCCTTAGAAGAAGCAGCACACAACATATTTGCCAGTGGACATAATATGGAGGAACAGGGAAGCAGGGGTAAATGGCCCCGGGTCTGGTACCCAAATTGCCTCTGGGAAACAAGGACAGAGACTGGGGAGCAGAAGGGCACACACACACATGAACACAAGCACACACAAAAACACACTTGCACACATGAACACACACACACACACACACACACAGTCAACTCTTTGTTGAGCAGCAGAGGACCCAGAGCACAGTCCCTGGCACCTGGCAGCAGGGTCCACCCAGGTGCAGGAGTTATTTCCTGCCTTCATGTGGCCAGAAGGCACTTGAGATAAAATGCCCCCTTTCTCCTTCCTGTGAGATAATCCAGGAACCCCAATAGCAACACTGTACTGCTTTTGTTAATTCAAGACATTTCAAAAAAATTGGTTGTTTAGTAAACATGCGGTCTTCTAAACCATCTTTGAGGAATAGAAATTGTAACCCATGAAATATTACAAACTTTTAAGTAGTAAAACCTCTTGAAAAGCTCTGTCAGTTGGAATCAGCAGCATTCACTTCTTCTCCTTGATGAAATATGTGTTGTTTTGTGCTTTGTATTTGTGGCAGGGAGATTTTATCTGCTGTCTGCCTAATCTGGCTCCATTGATGAACTATACGGTTTTATTAAATATGTTCTCCTTCTTGCCCTCAACCCTTTTTTCTTGTTGTTGCTAAACCTTCCTGGGGCAGCTGTTCTAGGTATCATGTCTCAATATACAATTTTATTCTTGAAATTTCCCCCAGCAGGGGCGAATTGAGAGCAAGTGGCTTAATATGCAGCAAGAAATCTACAGACAACTGCATCCAATTTGCATAGCTTTAGCTGTGCTAAAATTCCAGTCTCCAAAGGATAAATGCAAAAAAAAAAAAAAAAAAGAAGAGTCTATCTTTGTGTGTTTAATTATCTGACTTTATACTAGCTAAGTTATAGTTGCTACAATGAGCATTTAAACATTTTGGGCAAAAGGAGTGAGCGATTTTCAAATTACTGATAAAAATTATCTGAGCAAATAAAAAATATGGCAAAAATAAGACCATAGAAATTCATTTGCTAGGGTGGTTAAAATGAGAGATGACATAATTTATTAGCATCTTGTAATTCCACTTAATCCACCAACATTCCCAGAAGTACCATACTTAATATAAATATGTTTATGTAGTTTTTAGAAACAGAAAGTTAAAGTAGGAGACGGAATACCATCTCCTCTCATTAAAGATGGTATGCATTTATTTTATAGTTAAAACTGTGCAATATTTACTTGAAGGGGCAATCATATATTTAAAAAGGAAAATAAAACCATAAGATTCATTGTTTAGCCTGGAAATTCCTCACAAACAATAAAAATGGAGTGTTTATAAAAAAATGTATTGTTCTTAACCTTATGGGGAGAAAGGAATGTTATTCTTCAAACTTGCTTTTCCTTTAAAAGTCTTGAAGGACTGGGCTTGTGTGCTGTGTGACTCCAGAAACAATTTATTGATTTAAAATAATAGCAATGTGCACTTTAGAATCTTACCTCCGAAGACCTTGAACATGAAATGTTCCAAGCAAAATATCAAGAAGAGAAATGCTGTTTAAAGCAATTGAATGTGAATATGTTTCCGGATTCATTTTGGATGGTGTGCATTCTAAATATCTCTCACAAGTGTTTGTCCAAGGAAAATAATTCAGACTTTGATCAGTTATGTTTCAAAGAATAAATAAAAATTAAAGAATTCTTAGAAGAGTAAAATATGTGTTAGTCTCAGTTACCTGGTACAGGAAACAGGGAAAATGTTGAGAGGATTTGATTTTTTGTTTGTTTGTTTCATCAATTGCTATTGTCAAACCTGCTGATATCCACCTTGACAGAAAAAGAGAGACCTGCAGAATTTTTTTCTTTTGTAGTAAAAAATACATTGATAAGCTTCATCAACTATCTGCATTTTCAACAGTTTTTCTAAATGTCAAAGGCGTTCCCTTTGCATTAAATAAAACCGAGATGAGCGATGTCGCTGGCAGGTTAACCCGAATTCAACACACAAATACTATCAGAGTGGCGTGGGCTCCTTCACATTACATTACATACCTATTGCAAAGCTTGAACTCTTTGGGGAATGTTCATTCTCGCTGCGGTACCGTCACCGAGTCCCACCTCCTGTAACAATAATGGGTGTCAGGTAGAGTTTGGATGAGACAGGATTAAGCTATCACCCCCCCTGCTGTGTGTTAATTTATTGCTTCAGACATTTTCATATCTGATTCATTTTCACCCACTCCACTGCGATTGCACAAAGTTCTCAGTCTCTGCCAGTCCAAGTGGCACTGGAGTGGGAATAGCTGGCACCGTGAAATGGCTTTCTTCACAGTGCGGGGCCCAGGTACGTCCTGGGAGAGCGCAGCTGTGCTCGCGCCGCAGAACGGGGAATCGCACGCGGCGTGCAGGGCCAGCCAATATGCTTAGGTGTGACACAAAAGCCAAAATCTGGGCTTTTTAGTAAACAAGAAAGGAAATTGTGATGCTGCCGAGATCCCAGTGCTAGACGTCTTTAGCAAATGGTGTTATTTCCTCAAGAAAATACAGGGCACAGCTGCCTGGAATTTACATCAAAAATACCTTCCCCCTAGTTTTGTTGGACGATTATGTAGAACCTGCTGGAAAGGTGTTTGTTTCTGTTTGTCTGTCAGCTGAATGCACTGCGTGTCCCCTCTCCTTCTGGTTTTGCCCCAGGCTCAGTCATCTGTGTTGCTGGAGTTGGGAGCAGAGTTAGACACTCCAGGAGGCCGGAGAAAAGACTCGGGAGAAGAGGCTGTGCTTTGGTATTCCTTCCTCTCAAAAATTATGCTGATTAAAAACAAACAAACCAAAAAAGCAGAAACACTTAACTTGGACAGTTCAAAGGGACAAGCCAAGGAAACGTGTTTGCAAACGCGAGCGGCCGTGGAGTCTAAGCCACTAAAAGGGGACACGTTGCAAAGCCATGTGGAGGTGGCTGATGGTAAAGGGCACGTTCTTCTATCTGTCAGCCTGCGTTTGCACATAGCTTCCCAGGGAAAATAGCAAGTTTCCGATTAAAGCACCTGGCGAGGCTCTGGTGCTGGGGGAAAGTCTCCTGCCTTCCCCTCTGCAGAGGAAGAAAGGATCCTGGCTTCTGAGGATCATCGTAGAAGCCGCGTTGTGCCTCAGCCCACCTCTCCTGCTATGCGGAACCTTACAACCCACCTGGGAGATCCAGGTTTGAAATCTGGCTTGGTTATATAGGGAAGGCTCCCATTTAAAAAGCTGACAGATAACTGGAGCAAATTTTTACTCTTTTTCCTTCAATCAGCAAGCACAAACCCTCGTCGTTCCAGACACAGTGATGCACGACCAGTGAGTGTCTTTGGGGCCGTCCTCTTGGGCGACTGGTTTTAAAAACCAGGCCACGACTTTTATTAGCACAACACGCCTGGCTTGCCATTTAGGAAATACTAGCCGAGTCACATGTTGTCAGTAACACGGAGAAAGCACTGCCCAACATTTACGGGAAGAAGAAAGAGGCCTCAGAGCCCCATTTTTTTTTTTTTTTGGTTAAAGTTAAAATGCTACTGTGAAGGTATCGGATGGCACAGGGCAGACACTGATGTATAACACACAGATGTACAAAACTGCATATGTGCCTATATTATCTGCATAACTGCTATCTATGATGTTAACTCTATGCAAAGCAAGCTTTTTAAAATTAATCAATTACTAAAGAACCAAATATACTTAATCTGGGGACACACGTGCCCCTTCAGATGAGCAGTGTCAATATCTGTAGGTAACAGGAGTCAGGCTTGTGTCTACAGAAGTCCTTCTTTTGGCTTTATTGAATTTCTCCTAAGATGGCAGACTAAAGTGATTTTAACACTTATCAATTGGATTTATGATTTCGGTGTCATCCACCTTGCTTCTGACATGAGGAAATGTTCAACATGAGGGACTCATTCAATGATTTTTTTAACTACACTATAAAACATTTTAGTCTCCTTTCTTTCTGAAATCCATAAATGGCTAATTTAATCTCATAGTTATACAGTTGGACTCCGTGAGTTTCATCTGCTAATTATTTGGCACCATTTGGATGGTTTAAATCATTATGATGTATTGTGTGACTGGGATGGCCGCCTTCATTGTGGAGATAAACTCCGGCCTGCAGCACTGGTCTTGTCCTGGCTTTTTGGTAAAAGTATAAAATCTTGGACTGTGGGAGCTACTGTTTGAATGAGGCCACATTTACAGCACACTGCGTGTCTGATCCAGAAGCATTCGGCAGGCTCGCCCACGGGAGGGTGGGTGAAAACAAAGACCCGGAGTGCACAGGTCACCATAAATATCTGCACACTGATTGTACGGTATTTCTGAAATTTTAAGAGAGGCAGCTCATATTTAACAAAAGTGTTTTTTACAATCTTTAAACACATCTTTTTTTTTTCTTTTTCCTGCTGAAGAAACTCTCTCTCAGTAATGATCTCTTCTTTATTTTCCAGCTGGAATAAAGGAGGCAAAAATAGCTCACCTCTAGTTTTAAGCCCGAGAGCTCTCACCTTTCAAATGTGATAACCAGTTCAATTTCAGCGTTCGTGAAAAAGATGGCTGTGATTTTTCTGGCCTTTTTGGAGGCAAATGGATGGTAAGACTTGGGAGAGGAGAAGAAAGAGTTGAGTATTGTGCATGTGGAAAGCCATCCTTTTTGCCTCTCTCTCTCTCTCTCTGGCTAATTAACAGCATGCCTGTTAGCTGGTTATATTTTATCTGCAACTTAGGGGCTTGCTGCGGTTTTCTGGGAGGCTGCTGCTGATTGAGCCGAACGTTTGTGTGTCTGGTTACAAGGAGACTGCTCAGCACAGCGGGCACAGCCTGTTGTACCTCATGCGTCGACTGTGCATTGGCCGTGGATGTTCCATTTCATATATCATTCCCAACTCACAGCTCTGTTTCCTGAAGTCAAATAACCCTCTCCTTCACACCCATTATCACAAATCATTTTGTAATCCAACTCCCCAAGTTGCGCTAGGACACGGGCAGAGCAATACAAGTCACAGTGGTGGTGGAGTCACTGGGATGGCCTGACTCTGGATTCAGAGAAATGGCTCAGCTCCCTACCTGGCTGAGACATCGGCACCCCAGGCCACCTAGACCGTGATGTCTTTTTAATTTTTCATTTGGAAATGATAGAGGGGGGAGGGAGAGGGTGATCAGGCTCGGCAGGGCCTTCACCTCTCACCCTCCAGGTCTCTGCCACGGGAGGGAACCATGCAACAGGACTCTATGCCAGCTTCGGTTTCAATCCCAGCAACGAGGGACAAACCATGGGCAGGCACATTTGGGGGCTGTGAGCACCTCAACACATCCTCTTGCAGTGTCTGCTGCTATCAGGGTCACCAGCAGGTCCTTGGCAGCTTGCTGCTGCAGCAGCACTGGGACTTTGAGAAGTGTGCCACATGGCTCTCAGGAGGTGGCTTATCCGGGCGCTTGGGGAAGGCCCCCAGGCCCACCACCTTGGGAGCTGCAATAAGTTACCCGCATTAGGTCATCGTTTCAAACATCAACACCCATGCTGGGTGGGAAAGGGCTCTGGGGACAGTGAATTTCTCTGTTTCTATATTTTCAGTTTTCTGAATATAACTTTTTATAGAAGTATTTAAGGATACTTCTATAAAAGTATATCCTTAAATATGTCTATAAAATGTTTTAATCTAAAAAGTATAAAAATATACTTTTTAAAGAAGGAAAACATAGCAGACTAGAAAGTGGCAACTTTTCATTTTCTTCCCCATCAAATAACGTGATTCACATAAACGGCTTTTTATTTCCAAAGCCTTGGTTGTCCATACCCATTAGGGAGCTCCACGGTGTTGAAGGAACTTAAATGTAATAATATGTCATTGCAACTCAGGTAAACCAAGAACAAAAAATACTCCCAGAAAGGTACCAGTTTCCATGCCAAAGAAAATAAAGAAAAGAGAACAGATGTCTGAACTAGTATTTGGAACTGATCCCCCTGCACCCGCTTTGTCATTAACTGGTTATGGGGTCTGGGAGACAGAGCAGCCCCTCTTTAAGGTGAGGATGCATGTGGGGAAATTGATGCCCCCAATTCCAACATCCCAGGTTCAGTTTCCTCAAGGGTTGGTTTCTCTTTGCTCTCTTTGCCTGTCTCATCCGTAGTATTAACTAGAGAAGAGAAGACAAAGGATTTACACTCCTAGCCTCTGTTGTGGTTCCTGAATCTTCTCATCTGATAAAGATGATGAGTTCGTTTTTTTGGAACATCACAGCAGCCTTTCTTTGGTGAGATGACAAATAAGATAAGTGGTTGTCTCCATAGTCTATTTTGTTAGTCACTGCAGGAACCCCTTCGCTCCCAGCTTCTGAGAAGCATGCCACCAGGGATGAGGAAAAATGACTCTTTGGGGGGAATAATTTGATCCTAAGTATGATGCTGTGCACGCAGCCCGGCAAGCAGTCCTCCTCATTGCTGCCGGATGCGGGGTTGACAGCTGTGCTTGCTTCTCCTCTGCCAGGAGAAACTGAGGCCCAGGGAGGTGGCATGGGTCACCCTGGAGCTGAGGAAAAGCAGGCATGCTGTTGAGAAAGAAGCAGGATGCAGGCCATCCCCGGGACCGCGAGGGCTGAGCTTCTCCTGCAACTCGTCAGCTACACATTGAGCTGACAAGTGCCCATCAGTGACACGTCAGGTTCACGCCTCCAGGCCCTCGCTTTCATGGCCCCATCGAGCAGTCCCCTGACGTGGTCCAGACGCCCCTCCCCATCACACCTCAACCTCATTAGTGAGAGCTCAGCTGCGAGGGCCTCTTGAATGACATGAATTTGAACCTGGATTCTGGGTCTTAGCACTTGTCCTGCTTCCTAAAAATGGAAGCTGTTGGAGTTTATGCTCTAGCTTTGGAGTCCAAACTGGCTCGGTTCAGAGGAAACTAGCTGTGGTAGGCTGGAGGCTAGCCGCCTCACAAACACCCACATTCTAATCCCTGGAACCTGTGCATATGTCACGTTACAGGGTAAAAAGGACTCTGCATGTATAATGCAAAGGCTCTAGAGATGGAGAGATCATCCTGGATTTTCTGAGCGTGCCCAGTGGAATCACGAGTGATCTTTAGAAGAGGGAGGCTGGAGGATTTGAGTTAGGGGTAGGAGAGATGAAAAGAGAGCAGGGACAGGCCACAAGCAAAGGAAGTCTGATGCCTCAAGCTGGAAGAGGCAAGGATGTGGATTTTCCATGGAGTTCTCCAAGGAAAGGCAGCCCCGCAGGCACCTTGATCACACCCGTCTGACCTCAGAACTGTAAGAGAATAACTTTGCGTTGATGTAAGTGATTAAGTTGGTGGTAATTTCTTACAGCGCGATGGAAAACGAATCACCTAGCGTGGACTGTGCTCCACTTGAGAACGTGTTGTCTTTCTTTCCCAGGGGCCTCCTGCTCCGTTCTTACCCAGCCTCTGAGTTCGTGATCTTTCTCTGACTCTAGCAATAACCATGTGGCACATTGGGAAGATGGAGCTCTAACGCTGACCTCTGTGGAAGGCATGAGCCAATCCAAATCATTTCTGAGGTTCAAAAGAGTAGCTTTTAAAGTCTTGGTGTTTTTTAAAAAAATGTGTGCCTTTGTACTTACTGATTGGCTGTCTGTATAGTATTTCTGGCTGGGCTAAAACCCAGGAAGGTCTCAAGAGAAAGGCCAACCACGTGAGGTTGTCTAACTAAAGATATTTGGATAAATTCTGGGTAAGCAACTGAATTTTTAGATGCTCTTCCAACCCAAACTTGGGAGCCGTGTGAAATTTACACATCATTCCTTAGTGGTCTGAGGGAGCGGCAAGAGTTGTGAAATGGGAAGCAGAGGAGCTTCCAGAGCAACCCGGTCATGACCCTGGAGTGGGGAAACTGCTTTAAACCCCATCACAAATATATCCTGCTCTTCGGATGCAGAGCTGTACAAAGAGAACAGTGCTGAGCGCTGAAGGGCGCACCCCGAGCAGCCCTTCAGGTAGTTTTCAGCAAAGCTCTGGCCTTTTCCAGTTCATGAGCCAACAAGGTGGCCACGCTGCACAAACCATCCTAACTCGAAGGAACTCCTCATGGCTCTGACATCCCCCAAAATAAACATTTTGGAGCGCCACAAAATCTCCCACTAAATTATAAATCCTTCTCCCCCTTTAATAATCCAGCTCCTGATTTCCAGGTTTCCCCACCATTTGCTGAATGTATCTTCTCATGAGGTTTTGTTCAACCACAGAGGTCTGGAAAAGCCACTAAAACTGAGCCGCACACATTTCTGGCGAGCATCTCCTTTTCCCTCAGTCTTTCTGAGCAGGGGTTTCTCTATCTTGCTGGACGGCGTGAAACACCCTTAGGACCCCACAGAGAGCTGGTAGCAACCATTTTTGTACCTTACCCTTATATTTTGACCTTTCTAATATATCTTGTATGGGCATAATTTATTTCCTAATTTTTGACAAACTGGTTAAACAGTAAATAAAACATTAAGTAATGGTAAAACGTCTTTATGGGATCCAACTTATGAAATATACGAACACACACTCAAATGCTCCTACAGAAACACTGTAGGGCATCCACTGACCTTAGAAACCATATCTTTGACTCTGCATAAATTGTATGAACTATTGCAGGAAAATGAAATGAAAATGTGCTAAAAATAAAGACTCAATCCTGATTGTTGTAGCTTCCTTTTGCACCATTCCAGCTGTTCGAAGTGGTTCGAGGATGGTCAGGCAGTCTCCGTGCTGTTCGGATTTGCAGTCAAATGAACAGGGAAGAGGAGCAGTCCTAGTCTATGATTCGCAACCATTGGTGAAATACTTGCTGCTGATTAGCGTAACATAAAAACCTGAACTGAGTGACACTAAGTGATTATAATAGGAATGCTCTGGGTTTTCTGGCGATGCTACTGCTTTCAGCTGTGCTATATAAAAAGAACTGATCTCAGCTGTAAATCACCAAAACCTGGTACTTGACTCCATGCATTACATCAAGAGCCAAAGCACAGACTGACTTGGAGACACAGGATGGGCTGAGCAGATACTTCTACAACTGGATTGCGGGGACAGCCACAAACGTCATGAAATGACAGTATTTTTTATTTTTTATTTTTTAGAGTCAGGGTCTCACATGTTGCCCAGACTAGAATGCAGTGGCACCATCATGACTCACTCCAGCCTTGGACTCCTGGGCTCAAGGGATCCTCCTGCCTTAGCCGCCTGAGTAGCTGTGAGTACAGGTGTGCCACCACTCCCAGCTATGAAGTATTCTTTTTTTAAAAAAATCCATGCCCAGAAACTGGAAATAGAACAAGAAGGATAGTGGATCAGACATTTGGAAGAATCTCTGAGAGGCAGAAAAGGATAAGAATGTACATAAGGGAAGGGCATGACGGAGAAACCCTGAGATAGGGGCCAGTGGAACCTGAGGGCTCAGTGGTGTCCCTCAGGGTCACCACGCTGACAGCTTTGCAAGAGCTGTGCCACCTGGAAATCCCCTCCCCACCCAGCCCTGAGCATCGGGCAGCATCAGTGTTTGCCCCAGATGGAGTCAGAGGGCGTTCTTGGGGCCAGGGAGGTGCAGGGACCCGGGAGAGACACTGAGCTCCATGTCCCCAAAACACAAAAGCGAACAAAGAGAATTGAGGGAAGCCACGGAAAAAAGAAATAATGGGAGAATATTTCCCAGCGCTGAAGAAGTACCGAGTCTTCATATCGAAAGACTGCTGACCGCTGAGCAGGGTAGGTGAAAAAAAGCATGTGCATCTAGCCTGGTTACTGCTCAATTTCTGGGCACTGAGAATAAAGGGAAATTACTAAGGGCTTTCAGAAAAAGGGATAAAATGCACAGGTACTTAGGAAGAACCAGAATCACATGGATGTGGGTCTACTCAGCAGCCACACCGAGGAAATGCTGGAGCGATATTCCCAAAGTTCTGAAGGAGAAAGATTTTGACCCTTGAACTGTGCACCCAGCCAAACTGGCATCCGATATGAGAACAAAATAAAGGCAACTTTTTCTGTAGGGGCCCTGGACAATTGTTCTCTCTAACGCTCTCTGGAGCAATCCCTGGAGAAGGGACTCCAGAAAGAGCCAGGCTGAGCATACAAGGCTCCTTTGTGACTCTGCCTTGACCTAAACATGACTTTTTCTGCAGCCTCTCAGAACCTCAATTTTCTTATTTGTAAAACGGGGGTAACAAAAACCTCATTTGCAAGACTGTTACGAGAATTAGAGAAAATGAGTGTGGACCTACCATAGTGCCTGCTACATGACAGGAGAATACAAATGCTCAGGCAATGAATGAATCAGCCACTTTTTCTGTAGCCATCCGCCACCATTGGCTAAGCTTAGGTTCACTGGTGCTCAGGACAGAGCCCATATTAGTTCTTTGAAATTGTCATCTCCAAGGAAAGCAGAATTCTATAAATGCAATTGAAATGAGTTTATACTTTCTAATTCTTAATCCTTCCACAAATATAAGTTGACAAGATCCCTCCCCATATATTCTGTCCCTTTCTTTTCTGTAATTTTATCTAAATCGCACATAGTTGCCTACGCTTTTTGTGCAGCAATGATACTAAATACACACCTAGGATTCACTGACTTTAGTAATCACAGGACCATTTTTACTTGATAATCTCTGATTCTTTGCAAAGCTTTTTACATCTGACTGTTCTTTTAGAGAGGAGAGGCAAGCAATGGGAAATGTCTTTTTGCATTATGTTTTTATTATAAATAATGTTCAATTCCTTTTCTGTACAGCCCATTTGAAGATGATTAATAATGAAGAATATCTAAAGAAAATGGACCTTTTAACAAGTTTTGACATCCCCAAAATGATGGATATTTTACATACAGCCGACTGGAGTGGGTAAGGATGAAGCTAAGAAAAGGGTAACCTGAAATAATGTGAATTTTTTTTTTCTGTGGTGGTGGTGATGATGATGGAGTTTTGAGAAAACTATCAACTTTATATTAAAAGAAAAAAATTGTGCAGCTTTTATGGAAAATAGTATGGTGATTTTTCTTTAAACATTAAACATAGAATTACTATACGATCTAGCAATTCAACTTCTGGGAATATAAGATAATTGGAAGCAGGGTCTTGAGTAGATATTTGTACACTCATGTTCATGGCAGTATTATTTAAAATAGCCAAAAGGTGGATTGATGGATAAGTGAATACACAAAATGTGGTCTATACATAAGATGGAATATTATTCAGCCCAAAAAAGGAAGGAAATTATGATATTTGCTACAACATAGGTGAACCCTGAGTACATGATGCTGTGTGAAATGACGCAGTTACCAAAGGACAAATCCTACATGATCCCACTTATATGTGGTACTATGGCAGTCAGATTCGTAGGGAATAAAAGTAGAACGGTGGCTGCCAGCTGTGGGTGGAGAGGAGCGTAGGAAAGTTCGTGCTCATTGGGAACAGAGTTACAATTTGGCAAGACGAAAAGACTTCTGGAGATGAGAGGTGGTGATGGTTGCACGATGTGCTTAATGCCACTGAACTGCACAGTTAAAAATGGTTAAGATGGAGCATTTTATGTGTATGTTACTACAATTAAAAATAATTTTAAAAAGAAAAAGAAAAAAACAATTGTACTAGTTTAAAACTATTTAAGGTGTGGTTCTTGACATTGATATACATTATTTAGTACATATTTTATTAAAGAACCTGTGGAAAATAGGAAATGGGAGAGGTCTCTGATGGACAGTCTAACACTGTACAGTCACGTGTGGGAGACGGTGTGGATGCCCTCAGTGCCACCCCCTGGGCGTATCTCAGAGCTATGCCCTCATTCCCCAGCTGCCAAGGGTTAGCTGCTAAGAGCTCACAGCTGCCTCTTCTCCAGAGACCTGTTCTCAGCTGATGAGAGTCTTGTTGCCAGGGGGATTTTAAAGACTCCTGCCCCAGAGACAGCCCACAATCTTCTGTGGCTAGCAGTTTTTACTCAACATTATAATTTTCATCCATGTTGTTCCTTGTAGCTGTAGAATAAAGAATTCATTTTCAACACTGTAGACAATATTCCTTTGAGTGAATATCCACATTTATTTATCCATATCCTGTCAAAGGACATTTGAGTTGTTTCAGTTTTTTTTTTTTTTTTTTTTTTAATTTTCCTGTAATGAACAAAGCTGCTGTGAACATTGCTGTAAAAATATGCAAAGATTTCACTGGGGTGTGTACCCATCATGAGATCTGCTGGGCTATAAGACGTGCAAATCCCCAAATTTGCCTGATGCTGCCAATTTTTTTCCTAAGCGGCTGTCCCAGTTTTCATCTCTATCAGCAACACATGACATCTTTTACTGATTCCCAACTTTCCCGAGACGTGATGTTATCAGACCTCCTTAGGTTTGCAGATTTGGTGGTAAAATGCTTCTCATTGTCACCTTAGTTATGTTGACTACTAATGAGACCAATCCCTTTTTTTTTTCGTTTATTTATGTGTCATTCATATTTTTGCAAAATATCTGTTCATTAATATGCTCATTTTAAAGCTATAGAGAATCCATTGTGTGAATCTAACTATAAACAGTACTTTTTTTATTTTTCTTTTTTTGAGACAGTCTCACTCTGTCGCCCAGGCTGGAGTGCACTGACATGATCCCAGCTTGCTGCAATCTCCGCCTCCCAGGTTCAAGCAATTCTCCTACCTCAGCCTCCCCTAGTAACTGGGATTACAGGCACCCACCACCATGCCTGGCTAATTTTTGTATTTTTAGTCAAGACAGGGTTTCACCATGTTGGTCAGGATGGTCTCGAACTCCTGACCTCAGGTGATGCACCTGCCTCAGCCTCCCAAAGTGCTGGGATTACAGGCATGAGCCACAGCACCTGGCCTATAATCAGTAAATTTTTTAAAGCTATAAAGCCCAAAGTATGAATATGCTTATAATTTATGCATACACCTTCCTCCTTGGGTAAGCTTTTGGTTTTCACCAACATTGCTACTGTGAACATTGGTGTACTTTTTTTTTTTTTTTTTGGTGCACATGAGCAAACAGTTCTGTTAGAAATATACCAGAATGAAATTTTGGGTCATAGTGCATGCATATATCCAATTAGTAGATAATGCCAAATTGTTTTCCAAAGTGACTGAATCGATTTACTCTTCTACCACCAATGTGTGAGAGTTCTAGTGGCTCTATGTCCTCGCCAACATTTGGTGTTGTCAGTCTCTAACTTTAGCCATTTTGGTGAGTGTACAGATCATCTGTTGGATTTTAATTCAAATGTCTGTGATGACTAATGAGAATGCGCGCTTTTCCTATCTTCACTGGCTATTTGGAGAAACTCTTATAAAATGCACCTTCAAATTTCTTGCCCATTTTTCTGTCTTTGTCTTATTGATCCAGAGGAATTCTTGATGCATTTTGGATGTGAAACCATTGTTGGTTTTACGTGTTACAGATCTCACTGGGTTGTTTCTCTACTCTGTCAATGTAGTTTTGATGCATAAAATTTCTTAATTATACAGAATTTAAACTTATCAATTCTTTTGTTTAGGTGAAGAGGTTTCCCCTTATACTGTTTTTTCTTATCCTATTTAAGAAAACTTTTTCTAAGCCCAATTCATTGAGATATTCTGATATGCTATTTTCTAGAAGCTTTACCATTTTTCTCTTTATGCTTCAGTCTATGATCTGTTTGTAGCTGGGTATATAGGAGTTTGTTATATACATTTGTCAAATTGTGCTGAGAAATATTCATGAGAAAATGATTAAAAAAATGATACTTGTTTTGGCTTTGCATAAGCTACCAAATGTTTTTAAATAGTTAATCTGGGTCAAATGTTTGTCACACTTGTATGTATCTATTGATAGAATCGTATGGCTTTAATATTATAACCCAGCAATGTCATGAATGACATTAATAGATTTAAAAAATTACATTATCTCTGCTTTTTTGGACATATCTAGTCACCATGTTGTATCTCTTTTGATAGACTTGGTGGGCTAATATTTTGTTTGAGTTTCTGTACTAACTCTCATGAGTGAGACTGGCTTGTGACTTTCCTTTTTTGTCCTCTCCTGGTCTAGATACCTTTTGGTGACCAGGCTTGTCTGGTCAAAAAATGAGTCGAAGAGTATGAACTCATTCTAGTCTGTGTAAGAGTTTCCATACAATTAAAATTATCTATTCCTTGAAAACTTGGTGAAACTTTCTGAAAAACCATCTGGGCCTGGTGTTTTGGGGATTTTAAAACAATCTTTAGAAATCAAGAACTTTCAATTTTTCTACTTATTCTTGAGTCCATGTTGGTTAGGAACGTTTTTTTCTAGGTAGAAATATTCTCAATATATCTAAGATTTTTTTTTTTTTTTTTTTTTTTGAGATGGAGTCTCGCTCTGTCTCCCAGGCTGGAGTGCAGCAGCGGGATCTCGGCTCACTGCAAGCTCCGCCTCCCGGGTTCACACCATTCTCCTGCCTCAGCCTCCTGAGTAGCTGGGACTACAGGCGCCCGCCGCCACGCCTGGCTAATTTTATTGTATTTTTAGTAGACACGAGGTTTCACCATGTTAGCCAGGATGGTCTCGATCTCCTGACCTTGTGATCCGCCCGCCTCGGCCTCCCAAAGTGCTGGGATTACAGGCGTGAGCCACCGCGCTCAGCCAATATATCTAAGTTTTAAAGTTTCGTGGCATAAAGTTGTTCATGGTATTTTTAAAATGTCTTAAGTATTTTCTAAGAGCTATACTTTGGTCCCATTTTATTTTCAATATTGTTTTTGTCTCTTACATTTTTTCTTGGAAAATATTACTAGAGATTTGTCTGTCTTATTTGATTTGCAAAGAACTGGCTTTCATAATCTTCTTTTAAAATATTTTTTACTCTTTTCTTCTATATATTCTCTATTTCCATCTTTTTCTCTTTTCTCATGTACTAATATAGGCCTGAATATTCTCCTCTACTTACTGCTTTTTTGTGTCACACAAATTTTTATATGTAATATTTTCACTATAAATATTAAGCACTTCTATTATGGTTTCTTTCTTGATAAACATGTCATTTAGAAGTATTTTTTAAATTTCCAAAACATGGAGTTTTTAGGGTTTTTTTGGTTATTGACTTATAACACATAAGCGTTTGTGTAATTCCTGTGATCATTTGTATAATACTAATTTTGAAGATTTGTTTTCCCATATGGTGGCTTGTTTCCTTGTATGCATGAGAAACCTTTGATTGTGAATTCATATTTGATAGATATTACTCATTGAAAATACTGGTGATCTAATTGAGTATATTTTTTTCTATAGAAGATTTTCATTAGATTTTGCTTGTGTTGGGAACCATGAGCCACCACTGACTTGGACAAATTTTAGCCTGGCCCCAGAGTCTCAGCCTGAATCTATGAGTGCCAGTTTCAGCTCCTCCATCCTGTCAGTAAACCGAAGCTTAGTTTTAGAAGTGCAGTGCTGACATGAGCACCCTGGCCGTCCCCTGGCCCATGTATGTACATTTCCTCTCCGCATAGGACTCCTTCTCCCACTGCCTTGATTTCAGCTCACATTGTGGGGGCTCTGGCTATGTTCTTTACTTTCTGGGAACACAGCAGTGCATTCACAGTTATGTTCGATAGAGAGTCTGGTTGGTTTGAGCGAATGACTCTCCTGCGTATCTAGTCCACCTTCCTGCCTAAAACAGAAGGCTTGGCTGCCAGCTTTGTGTGCGCACCTCTGCTTTTCTCTGCCACGGTTTTGCTTCCTGCACGTGCAGTCTGGCCTTTTGCACAGCCAGGAAGTACTGTCTCTAATTATTTGCTTGTCAACTGAGGGAGAAGCCGAGCAGTCAATTCCTTTCATATACTCATCTCCTGCTCCAACAGATTCTTCAAAGTCTCGATGCAGAGGCCTTGTTTGAGTCCCCTCTTCTGTTTTCCAGGGTGCTTTTGCAGAGGTTTTGGCAAGTGTTCAATAAATATTTGCTGTTTGGCTGAGTCCAAATACCCACTTTGTCTCCTAATCAGAATCTCTGATACATTCACTTTTGTTTGCCAAAGAAAAGCAGAAATTAAAATGTTGTAAATTATGCAGACTAGGGATTTTAATATGCACAGGAAAGTTATGCTAGAATGAAAATCAGAATTTATGGCGTTAAAGAAAGAAATGATTTATTAAACTACATGGATTTTTTTCCCATTTTGTAAAATTTGGAAAGAATTCAGTTCTGTGGTAGGACATTGTGGTTAAAATTGGCTCTACCAGGTGCTCTAATGGACACCAAGAGAGTCAAGGAAGGTATGGCAGAGAGCGCCTCAGGTGGCCTCACAATCCTGCTAGCAGGAGTTTCCCTGCCCGTGGGGTTTCCCTGCCTGTGGGATGCCTCCCCTGGAGTGTAGGCAGGCCTGTGACATGCTTCTACCCAGTAGAACATAGCCAGCTGATGAAAAGCCTGTGAATACATTCCATAGGACTGTAATGTCTGCCTTGCTGGCTTTGGAGGAGCAAGTTGGCATGTTCTGAGGGTCCTATGGAGAGGGCTATGTGGCGGGGAGCTGAAAGCAGTGTCCGGTCAGCAACCTTCAGGAAACTGAGCCCTTTGGTCCTTCAGCCACAGGTAAATAAATGCTCCACTCTTCCCCAGTCAGGTCCCCAGAAAAAAAAAAACCAACCCTGGCTGACACGTCCATCACAGCCCTGCAGAGAGCCCAGCAAAGCCATGCCCTTGGAAACTGTGAGATGGAAATGTATACTGCCTTAAGCCACTAAGTTCATGGTAATACTGTTACACAGCTACGGATGACGCATACCAGAGGACAGAGAGCTTAACAAATCTCTTTAAGATGCTCTTCCAAGATTTTTCAAAGTGACATAGACAGTAGAGGGAAAGAACCAGTCCTTTCTTCATCTTTTGGCTTTAGACTCCAGAGCAGAATTATGTGACTGTCAAATTATGGAGGAATTGGAAAAACTTGGAGGTACATTTAGAATGTGAGCCAAGGATTTTGGAAGAAGACTGGGCTGTGTCCAGTGAGTTCTGCTATTTGTACCCAGAGCACCTCATGGTGTGCAGAGCATTGAACGGGCTCCCACTGTTTGAAACACAAGAATAGGCCGTGATCATTGAGTGCTTATGGAGGAGCTGAAATCACAGCATCTCAAGCCCTCACTCTGGTACAGGGAATAAAACATCTGTCTAAATACTGGAGGGATAAGGTCTTCAGAATAAAGATATTTGAAGATATCATGCACAGAACACCTTTCCACCTGCTTGCTTAATATAATGTAGTCATTACGGCAATAAATGTTTCTAATAAAGTATGAAAATGGATTGTTTGCTTTGCTGCTGTATGAACTCTCATTTCTCTTTTTATGATATTGAAGCTGACATTTGCTTACCCTTAATCAGTGGAATATTTAATCAAGTCCAATCTGTAAGAAGCAAGAGGAATTTTTATTTTATTTAAAAGCTGTCCCCATATAAAAGGCCTGAGAAGTAGGACAAAGCCCACAGAACAAGTGTGACTGTAAGAGTTACACAAATCAGGATGCGGGGAAACTTTTGAAGGAAAAAGTGCCACCACCCTGTGGCCAGCAGCTGGGTGTGGTCACCGAGAGGTAGTTTTAAGTTGTAAATCAATGCCTCTGATGTGCAGTCTAGGAATTTACAGCAACCTCCATGAGCAAGCCTGCCTTTATTTTTGTGGTGGAATTGTCTCAAAAATATGTGGATGTCTTTAGTCTTTAGGTAAAATGGGTTCTTGCAATTCTCCTGCTGTAAAACTTTCCATAACTCCCCAGGGTCTATGGGATTAAGTTCAATCTGAATCTAGCAGAGGAGGACAGGCATAATCCATATTTTATCTTGTCTTTCAGTCTCCAGGGGTCCCCCCATAGACCCAATCCCCACTGTGGTTCCAGGTAGTTTTGGTGGCTCTTCCCTGAATGTGTCATCCTTTCATACCTCCATCACTTTACACAACCTCCTCTTCTTCTACCTTACACCCACATTGTTCTTCTATTCCAGGGTCTGATACCAATTTCACTTCTTCCCAGAAATGTTTCTTGAAATCCAGTTTGCTAGTCTTCCAGTCTCTGTGTTTGTGTAGTGCTTGTATACAACTGGCACCGTTCCTAGACCTGGCATTATTTGATTATCTTATTTTTCTCCAGGGTAGGACCCATGCGTGCTATGTTCTTCTCTTAACTCCAGCACATAATACAGCCTCTCTTGCACAGTGAGTGCTTTAAAATATTGTTGGATGGGTGAGTGGTTTAACAAATAGTGGAGACTTTTTTGGGGGGGGAAGTACTATCTGATTGCTTAGATATCACGAGTTTTCAAGCAGTTGACTTCATTTATTCTATTGCATTCATTTATTCAACAAGGAGGTATTTCGGTTGTATTAGTTTATGCTTCAGCATTACAAGGCCCAAGAAACAAACATTGACAGCTAGTAACTTTGTCTGAAAAGTGCTGATGCTGTGCTCTGCCTTATGGTACCCACACTTCCAAGTTAAATTGCTTGGGGTTTCTCTCCTCTTGCTGGGGGTGAGGCCTCCGTTACAGATGCCCCAGTGACAAGTGCTAGGCATTGGGAGGTCCATGATTTTAAAACCAGTGTAGTGTCATTTATGTTCTTGTTCTGCAGGTAGCATCCCAGCCTTACAGAAGCAAAACTTCCAAATTAGCCCTCTCCTCTTTGAATAATACATGCAGCCACCAGCACCAGTGTGCTCACCTAGCCAGCAGGGCACATAGCACTAATCACAGAGCAGCAGCTCTGCCTGGGCTGGAGGTGTTTCTGGATTATAATGGATCAGCTTCAGACTTCAGAGCCATCACTTCCCCAAGGGCTGAAGCAAAACCACAAAGCCCCAACATTATGAGTAAGAAACAATTGAGGCCAGACATAATCTCTTGCCACCCAAATGGGAACTCTATGATATGTGAAACATAATTACAGGACCATGATAAGAATCTTCAGAAAAATATTTCTTTTGCATTTTTGTTTTTTCTTTCTTTCTTTTTTTTTTTTTTTTTTTTTTTTTTTTTTTTTTTTTTTTTTGAGATGGAGTCTCACTCTGTGTCCCAGGCTGGAGTGCAATGGCACCATTATGGCCCACTGCAACCTCTGCCTCCCAGGTTCAAGTGATTCTCCTGCCTCAGCCTCCTGAGTAGCTAGGATTACAGGTGCACGCCACCACTCCTGGCTAATTTTTGTATTTTTTAGTAAAGATGGAATTTCACCATATTGGCCAGGCTGGTCTTGAACTCCTGGCCACAAGTGATCCGCCCTCCTCGGCCCAAAGTGCTGGGATTACAGGCATGAACCACTGCTCCCGGCCCCGAAAAAATATTTCTTATTAAAAAGAAAAGGTAAAATGTAAGGTTTTCTTACCTTTTTTTTTTTTTAAATTAAAGGACTTTTGTGTATTTGCTAACAACCAAGCTGCAAAATTGAAAACTAAATGATCCTGGGGCAGGAGTTCTAAAATGTGGAAATTCCCAGGACTTATCATTTCCAGGCTCATGGCTGTGGCTGACCCCTGCCAGCCTGTATGACCTTATCCAAGGGCTATCTCTGAACCTTGGTTTGCCCATTTATAAGTCAGAAATATAGGTCCTTCCTGCCCTAAAACACTGAGATGATAACCCTTGTGGAAAGAGGCACTGATGGTCAGCAACATGAGGATGGGCATCAGATCCAACAGAGATGGACTTTCTCACGGTCAGTCTTCTTGCCCAGGGACTAAGAAGCCCACACAGAATCAATATGGTGCACACTGAAGTCCATTTCAGTTCCTGGGACAGGTGAAGGCATACCTCTCCTGATAGGAGATAAACACTGGGGTGTGCTTGTACTGGTGCCCTGGGGCTGCTGTAATATAGTACCCCACACTGGGAGCTTCAGCAACGGACACTTCTTCCCTCACTGCTCTGGGGTGTGCAAGTCTGAGATCCTGGTGTCGGCAGGGCTGGTTCCTTCTGAGGCCGTGAAGGAGTCTGTTCCATGGCTCTCCTAGCTCCTGGAGGTGCCCAGCAATCCTGAGTGTTGTCTTGAAGAAGTGTCATGTCCATCTCTGCCCCCACCCCCATGTGGCTTCTGCCTATGCTCATGCCTGTCTCTGTGTCCAAATGTCCCTTTCTTATAAGGGTACCAGTCCTTATTGGATGAGGACCCACCCTAATTAATTCATTTCTTCTTTTTCTTGAGACAAAGACTTACCCTCGTGACCCAGGCTGCAGTGCAGTGGTGCAATCATGGCTCACTGCAGCCTCAACGTCCTGGGCTCAAGTTATTCTCCCTAGCCTCGGCCTCCCAAGTAGCTGGGACAACAGGTGTGCGACACCATACCCAGCTAATTTTTCTATTTTTTTGTAGAGAAGGGAGTTTTGCTATGTTGTCCAGGCTGGTCTCAAACTCCTCTACTCAAGTGATCCTCCTGATTTGGCCTCTCAAAGTGTTGGAATTCCAGACATGAGCCACGACGCCTGGCCCCTAATGACCTCATCTTAATTTGCTCATCTGCAGAGACCTAGTTTCCACATTTGGTTATATCAACAGGTACTGGGCATTAGGACACATTTCAACCATAACACTGCCCATGTGGAGATTCTTTCTTCCGTGGCCAGACTTCAGTGGCCAGGTAGCATTTATTACATGCATGGGCAGGTTCCTTGCAGTTCAGACAAGCCAGGATGACTGAATTGAGTTTCCAGCATCTTCCTCTGACACAGTGACCTCTCTAAAGTATAAACGGCTCTCAGATCAATCTTCCCCAAACCCTACCTTCAACGGACTCACCTCCTGCCCAAGTCCCTGAAATCAATCCTTGTTGCTCAGGGCACATTCTGAGTAAGGCACCTCCTAACCTGGCCCTTGTGCCCCTTTCCCTATTGTCCACAGCACTTCTTCTGCTCTTGTTAGTCCACCGTGCCCAGGATCCCCAGGTTTCTCTGGGAGCTTGCTCTTCCTCAATCCACGGCCAGGGTGGACATTGCTTTCCCCGGGAGGACCTTCCCCCAAGCCTTTCCCACCCTGAGTGCTGAGCCAACCTCACATCCACTGACGTGATGACTGTTGCTCTGCCAGCCCTGACACTCCGTGGCAGGACTACAGCTTCAGCTGCTTCTGGGATCTCCAGTCTGGCAAACCCTTGGTGGGTGGATGGATCAGTCAGTGCCCAAGACGGACCTGCAGTGGGACGTGACCAGGTGAACTGTGGTGTAAAAGCCCAAAGGTGGCCTTGCGCTCAGTCACATCACATTGTTCCTGCAGTGGAAATGCCTCAGCCAGGCACATGGCTCTCTCTGGAACTTTCTGTCCTTCCTGCTGCTCTGGGTGTGACTGAAGTGGGGTCCTGGATGCATTATCTGCTTGCATTTCTACTGAGTTGTGTGTTTTGCCTGGACATTCAACACCATAACAAAATTTAAACCAGTGAGTTACCTCGTTCCAGGATCTTCACTCTGTCTCCATCAGTGCCGGGTTATTTCTGTTAGGGCACACAGTTGCAATGAATATAATGAAAAACAGCACACAGAAGCCCAATTTCACAGATAAATCAATGACAAACATATGCCCCTGGTTTAAAATATTCCATGTAATTAGGAAATTGTCCCAAATTATACCCAAACAAACACATTGTTGGTAAGAAGCAATTGAAATACATACTAATACTTCTGTCACCTGTAAATACCTCTCTATCTTGCAACTGCACTTCCTAAAGTGTTTTCCGGACAGGCATTTTGCCTGTCTCTTGGTCCTTCTTCTCAACCTCCAGGCTTGGACTCTGGAACTTCTCCATGTGTCTGTGTGCTGGTTGCAAGGCTGGAGGGAAGTCAGATTTGCGAGCTGCTTGGGCTTCTTACCCATCCCTAGCTGTGGTTTCTGAACTTCATTTTTCAGCCAGAGAAGCCTTGTTCAAATTAAGTATTGACAGGAGCTCAGGATGAACAGTGGCTTTTGTAGAGGCAGGGCCTGGTGCCTGGAGTCTACTCTTGGGCCACTGGTCTACCCTCCACAGACCTAAAGTGTCCTCATTTTAAACTACAGTTCAGGACAGCCCTTCCCTAGGGCAAGGTCCTACAGGGCACTGTCCATGGCAGATGAACTACCCACTTCCATTCCGTGTTCCCAGCATCCAAGGCTGCCCAGCCTTCAGGAATAGTACCTTGTTAGAAAGGTCCTCCTGATATTGAAACACTGCTGGCCTCTCAAAGTTCAGGCTGCTTGCCCTCATGGTGTCTTTGAAGAGCTCTGATGTCTGCTCCTACCTTAACTCTATGAAGACAACTTTCATGTCCCTCTTCCCCAAGTCCTGACTTGAATGACGAACTAATGGCTATTTCAATCTACCCTTCATAAGACATAAGTTCTAGGTTCTCCGTTGCCTCAATTACGCACCTCTGAATCCAGTCTATGGTGTTAATTTTCCTCTGAAAATGCGCCGCCCAGAATGGACCACCCTGCTGCAATGTCGCTCTCCCTCCATCTGGAAGCTCACTGTAGCCAGAGCAATTCACTTTTTTTGCTACCATGTCTCAAACATTTGCATGAAAAATCAGGGAGTGATTTCTCATGCAAACATTTGTAAAGCTACACCCCGCCCATCTTGTGGTTGTATAATTGATTTTTTAAAAACCTAAATACAGAGCTTTCCATGCTTCCCTCTTGGATTGTATTTGGTTTCGTGTCATTCAACCCGGCTTGCTCTTTTTGAGCCTCACACTATAACCAAGCATGAGAGCAAACCTTCCCTCCCTGCACTGCTTGGCCTACATGCCTGCCATCTCAAGTGTCTGCGCAGTGAGGCTCTAGGTCAGGTCAGGACAAAGCCTTGCAGCCAGCAGCACATCACGGTGGCCTTCTAGGTGACATTCACTCATTGATCAGCACTGCTCAGCCCGCAGTGAATCCACTTTCCTGGGCTGGGCCCTGGCCCCTGGCGTGCGTTCCTTCGTCTTAGTCACATAAATATATCACAACTGGGTCTTACCTGGATCCTCCAAATACTGCCGTGAGTTAAGTGGAACATGTGCTATAATTCCAATTTTATTAGTGAGAGGACCAAAGGCCTTGGTTTTGGACTCAGAATTCATCTCTGTGAATTTGGGTAAACTGCATAGATTCTCTGCTCTTATTTCCTCACCTGTAAAATGGAGATACTAACCGCCTTATGTTTTCTCCATCCTTGGTCACTTCAGCAAGGCCAGCCCTCCCCTGGCCCCCTTGGCTTACTGGCAGGAACACAGCAAAGCCTATTTGCAGACACAGCCCATGTCTTCAGGATTTTCCCAGAACACGCTCCTCCTTGCGCACTTGGCTTCAGGCGCCCTGGTCTCATCTCCTGGGCTGTTTGAGTCTCTGTTTCTCTTCTTGTTTGTCAGCACTTTTTCAGTCCTCATCTCTGGTTTATGGTTATCATTATACAGATGCATCAAGACTTACAATGAAGTCACATCCCAATTAATCCATCGTAAACTGAAAACCTCCTAAGTTGAAAATGCATTTAATACAGCCAAACTGTTAAGCATCATAGCTTAGCCTAGCCTACCTTAAACATGCTCAGAACACTTACATCAGCCTACAGTGGGGCAAAGTTATTGAACACAAAGTCTATTTTATAATAAAGTCTTGAGGATCTCATGTAATTGATTGAATACCGTATTGAAAGTGAAACGCACAATGGTTGTATGGGCACTCAAAGTACAATTTCTACTGAACGTAAAAAGTAAAAAAATCATGCATTGAACCACTGTAAGTGGAGGCCTGTCTGTACTCTCAATTCTACCACCTTTGGCTGTATGATCTTGAGCAAGGTCTTAGCCTTGCAAGTTTCTGCGTTCAAATCTGTAGGACAGAGAAGACAATACCTAGCTGGAACCCAGGCTGCAAACATCACATCATGGGCTCAACCAGTGACAATCCTCTTCCGCTTCTCTGGAGTCCCAAATGGGGTGCTGGGTGAGCAGCAGCAGAGCTGGAGCTCCCAAACCCTCCACCGTAGGTCCCCTGGTGCTCTGCTGTCACAGCTCCCCCATACCGCCCTCGAGAGATGAATACATTTTCCAAACCAAGATGATTCAACCTTATGACAGCGTTCCTTCTCTTTCGGAACAGTAAGCAAGACAGCAAGTGGGTGGGTGGGGCTGTGGGTGCACCTGCTTATGGCTGCTGTGATGCCTCAGAGGGTCACTGCCTCCTCTGTCCTGCGTGTCTAGAATCTTCCAGGGATCCATTTGGCATCCACATCCAGTTGAGCAGGCTGTGGTTTTCAGGATTGGTTCTTTCTTCTTTGGGAAAGGTGATCATTTTGTCCTTTTTCAGGCACATTTCTGGTTCTCCATGATTTCTCAAAGGGCACCAAGGGTAGTGGTGAGACCCCTCGCAGGCTGTTTCAGTGCAGGCAAGGAGATGCAGAGGAGGTGAAGACGGGGACACAGAAGACACATTCCCCTCTTCACCTCTTCTATGTGCATGGAGACGCACAGGAGGTACGTCTGCTGAGCCCATGATGTGATGTGTGCGGCCTGGGTTCCAGCTAGGTATTGTCTTCTTTGTCTTGATACGGTTTTGAATGCAGAGACTTAGCAAGGCTAAGGCCTTGCTCAAGGTCACACGGGGGGTGAGTGTGCCTTCCGCGTCCTTGTCTGTCCTGGGGCAGTGCTGACAGTCACTGGTGTGGTCATGATGTTGCAAGTAACACCCTTCCAGGCATAGCTAAGATGGCTGTGAAGTTCTGAAGGGTTTCAGCATGCTTCTCCAGCTTCTGGCTTTGTTCCATGACATACTCCTTTCGTCCTGCATCCAAGCAGGGCAAGTGCATAGCTGGGCTGTGGGACCTTGTCCCTGGCTGCATAATCCTCACTTGGGGGATATCTTCCTTTTCAGGAATCACACTTCCAGCTCACCTTGCAGCCAGGCCTGGCCCTGAGGTCAGAGCAAGGCCGGCTTTCTAGGGCAGTGCCAAGGGCCAGCACATCCCAGACATCAGAGCTGGAAGTGCCCTGGGGCACTACATCCAACTTTCTTGTTTACAGAGAAGTAAATGAAGGAGATTCAAATTCTCACTAATTGTCGCCTTGCCTGGGACAGCGCTGTTTGCAATGTCACTGTGCAATGTGGTTCATGAAACCATTTTTATATCCCTTGTACATTCCGGCCCAGAGCAGAAATGATTATTTCTGATAATATTACAGGTAGCACTGGTTGAGTAGATTGGTGAGGTGCAAGGTTGAGCATTTTACAGGTTCTATCTCATTTAAACTGTGCTACACCCATGGAACAGGGGTGTAATGTAGGGGCTGGAATTTGAACTTTGAGCTGGCCTACCTGGCACTGAAGCCTTCACCAGCTCACTATGCAACCCTGGGAGCAGTGGATAACGTCTCGGTGCCTCGGTTCTCTCACCTGCAGAGTGAGGGTAACACAAGCCTGGTAGCACAGGTATGCGCCTCTCAGAACCCCACTGCCCAGTGATGGGGGGCAGGGTGTGGTCAGCACACAGCCTCCAGCCATCAGGAGCTGCAGGGCCAAGACTCTGCCCTTCCCAGTCAGGTCATAGCAGGTGATGGAGTGAGGTGGGGTGCGAAGGCCTGGCCTTCTGCTCCTGACGTGGAACCAACTCTCCAAGGCCTCGGTTGCCCCAGAACTCCTTGCTAAGTTGGTGGAGGTTTCGTCCCCTCTGTCCCATCCTTCCCCTTCTTTCCCAGGTATTGATCCCTAATCAATATTCTGTGCCCCACAGTCCGTGTCAGTGTCAGCTTCCAGAGAACCCCGCCTGTATTAGGCAGGACCTGCCTCACGGTCCTTCCGAAGATGACCTGAGCAGGTGCCAGGCCAGGCTCAGATAACTCATCAGCAAGGATCAGCATCACCATTATCCTCCTTCTGCAGAGGACAAGGCAGGGACAGAGCTGCTCCAAGGTGAGGGACGGGTGTGCTGCCCTCCTGCTGGGACAGCAAGTTAGAGTACAGGGAAACTGGGCAGCCTGGCCCAAAGGTGGGAAGGGACCCTGAACTCCGGTCTGCCAGAGTTGGCCTGGGTGCCTGGGAAGAAGCCTCAGAGTCCTGGGCATATCTTTCACAGCCAAGAGTGCGTTTCATCTCCATTCCTGTAGCAGGAGTTTCACCTACTTTCGGTGCCAAGCAATGCCTCCTGTTAGGGGACTGGCACTAGCAGCCACCGTGGGCCTGAAGGAAGGAGTGGGCACAGGCTCTGGAGACTGACAGCCCTAGATTTGGGTGCAGAAGCCTGAGCGAGTTTGTCACTCTGGCATCTCAGCTCTTACAGGAGCATGAAGGGGAGCCTCCCTTAGAGGCGGGGCCCCTCTCGGGGAGGAGGAGGGCACGGATGAGTTGAATGGGCCTGGGACTCAGAGCCTGTGCAACCTGGAAGGTGTCTGGTGGGCCTGTGCCTGTTCTGTTCCTTGCTTGGGGGCTCTTTACTTTCCATTTGTGCACCACCCCCGGGGACGCCCTGACTCCCTGCACACTCCACTCGTGGGCTGTACCAGCCACCTGCACACTCCACTCGTGGGCTGTACCAGCCACCTGCACACTCCACTCGTGGGCTGTACCAGCCACCTGCACACTCCACTCGTGGGCTGTACCAGCCACCTGCACACTCCACTCGTGGGCTGTACCAGCCACCTGCACACTCCACTCGTGGGCTGTACCAGGGGCTGTGCATTGATATCTCCTCCAGAAATGTTCCCTTCAATATGGACCCAAAAATAGAAATAAGATGGTGACCTGCTTCCAGGAATTCCATGTTGCCTTCCATAGCCAATTAGAAGTGAATTTTGGATTATGCAGCATTTTGGATTTTCTGTTTCTCAATTCTAATATTGTGAGACGATGTCAACTAGGCCAGGCCTTCTCTCCTGTTTTCTTCCCATCTTCTTCTCTTGACACTGGGCACAGATGCCCCTTGCCTGTTTGCCTTCAAAGCGTCCCCACCTCCGTTCTCTACATGGTTTCCTTCCAGCCTCTCATAGATGAATATTGCTCCCACATTGGAGGAGCAAGTCCAAATCTGCTTCCCAAAACATTACAAAATGGTTCCAACCACCATCACTCCAAAATATATCCTGGCGCAGAACACAGGCATGGTGCTCGTTCCCAAAAATTCTCTGGGGAGGTGGGGTCAGCTCAGCTCTGCACTTGCCCCCGCTGGTGAGGGGAGCTCTTCCTCTTGCCCCAGGACCCTGGGCCTCCCAAAAGGCATAACCCAGCATCTCAGCCCCTGGGGTTGCACGATCACCATAACCCTAAAGACCCTTCCAGTGCCCAAGGATAATCTGGAAAAAGTCCCTCTCTAACTGGCTTTTCATGATTACCTTGAATGGCCACCTGATTCATAAAGCACAAGTCAATGGGTGAATCTGTGTGGCTTTCCCAGCGGCTCTGATCATTATCATAAACTTTGCTGCTAAACGTTGGCTGCCAACACATGGTATTGATTTATTACCCCCTCCTTCTAGATCCTCTTAAACTTGGCATGGCCCCGCTTCGTTCCCCATTCCAATTTAAATTAGACCACCACACCACATGGAGAGCAAGGGAAGCCCCCCCACCACCCGCGGTTGTATCATCCAAATAGATTAAATCTCAAACCGTCCTGCAAAGTAACAAGGCACCTGGAAGAACACAAACACGGTCCCCCAGAGGAAGTCTTTGGTGAATGAGAATTCCTCCACTAGATGGGAGAAATCTTTGTTCCCAATGGGTGGCGTGAAGCCCAGCTCCTCCAGGTGGGTGTGGCATAGCGGGGTTGCTCTTCTCATCAGTGCAGTGGCTGATGGCAGGAGACTTCCTCCTGATGCACTTTCGAATATATATGAGGATGGGCAGGCACCGTTTTTTGTTTGTTTGTTTGTTTGTTTGTCTGTTTGTTTGAGATGGAGTTTTGCTCTTATCCCCCAGGCTGGAGTGCAAAGGTGCAATCTCGGCTCACTGCAACCTTTGCCTCCCAAGTTCCGGCAAGTCTCCTGCCTCAGCCTCCTGAGTAGTTGGGATTACAAGGGCCCATCACCACACCTGGCTATGTTTTTGTATTTTTAGTAGAAACAGGGTTTCCCCATGTTGATCAGGCTGGTAAACTCCTGACCTCAGGTGATATGCCTGCCTCGGCCTCCCAAAGTGCTGGGATTACAGGCATTAGCCAGCCCCCCCACCCCCCCCGGTCGATGGGCACCGTTTTATAGGCATAGTTGTATAAAAAAGAGTTGTTTGAAGTTCAGGTATATGAAAAACATTTAAGAATCTCAGCAAATCTTCTTGCACATTGAAGATCTGCTGTTCAGCGTACTCCTTGATTTAGGGTTCAGAATATAATGGGAAGAGTCTTGAGCCCCGGTCCCAGCACTGTGCCCTGGGCCTGGGCCTGTCCTCTGTGGGCCCAGCTTCCCTGTTTGTGAAATGGAGTGGTGGGCACTAAGGTCTCTAAACTCCCACGAGCCTCTGAAGCCTTCGGACTGCACACAGCTCCTCCCTAACGGTGGGGTGGTACCTGGAGGAGCCGAAAGGAGAACTGAACTTTCAGTCTGGGCTCAGAAAATCACCACCGACTGTGTCCTCAGGATGCCTGGCAGGGTCCCAGCCTGGGGGGGCAAACTGATTTGACCAGGCTTTCTGCCCGGTCTCAGCAGCATCCAGTGTGGGCGCAGCTTCTCTGTGGCCTCCTCACGCGACGTGTCAGCATTTTACCTCCAGACGAGAAAGGCTGTTTGGGATTTCTTCCCATGTATCATTTCTTCATTATGTTAGGTACATTTGAGACGTATCTTCACTTACCCTGCTAAGGGAAGTACTGGGGACAGGCAATCAACAGAAATGGTGGCCAGTCTGTGGGATGGGCTGGGGCTGACATTGAGCCCCTCGATTGGTGGCTGCACATCCTTGGGGCTCCTTCAGAGAGACCAGTAACCTTCCTCCTTTCCTAGTGCCCTCCCCTCCGCCTTCTCCACCCTGCTCCGCTTTCGTGTCCCGGACACTCCCCACTCCCAGAGCCTCTGCCTGCTCCTTGCCTCTAGCTGCAGAGACCGTGCTGCTTTCTGAGTCTGTCCTGCTGATGGGATCCCTTCTGGACACCTGCACCTTGTCCCAGCCTGACGCAAAGAGGGCTGCACATGCAGTGGCTGTGGGAGGGACAATATGTGGAAACTATAGCAGCTGGCACAGAGGCAAGGAGGTCAGAGGCCACGTGGTGGGCCTCCATCACTGGCCTGCTCCCACCCAGGGCAGGGCCCCAAGGGGTGACCTGGAGGTCTGGGCAGGGGCAGGAGATGAAGTACCAGGGCCATAGGGGAAAGAGGGGAAGACAGTGCTCTCCAGACAGGCTGTGATTGGCAGGCAGGTGAGGGATCACCGGGTGGGAAGAGAGACTTGACGGAGAGAGCAGTGCTGGTGTCTGGAAACCTGGGCCTTGCCAGGTAAGATGCTTGCATTTACATGTCAACTGGCTAGGCTGTGGCACCTGGCTGATTTGGTCAACACTGGTGCAGGGGTCACTGGGAAAGTGTTTTGTAGATAATCCGTCGATTGGAGTAAAGGAGACTGTACTTGATAATGTGGGTGAGCTTCATCCAATCCATCAAAAGCCTTAAGACAAAAATCTCAGCTTCCCAGAGCAGAAGGAATTGTGCCTCCAGACTGTCATGCAGAAATCCTGCCTGGGATTCCAGACAGCCGGCCTGCCCTGTGGATATCAGACTTGCCAGCTTCCAAAATTAAATGAGCTAAGTTCTTAATGTCTCTCTCTACATAGATATATAGATAACAGAGATAGATGGGGGGGGAGAGAGAGAGAAAGAGAGAGAGAGAGAGAGAACTCTATATGTCTCTGTCTACACACAGAGGAGGTAGGGTCAGCTCGGCTCTGCCCTTGGCCCCCTGGTGAGGAGAGCTCTTCCTCCTGCCCCCAGACCCTGTGCCTCCCAGAAGGCATAGCCCAGCATCTCAGTCCTTGGGCTGCAGGATCCCATAACCTTAAAGACCTTTCCAGTGCCCAAGGATGACCTGGAAAAAGTCCCTCTCTAAATGGCTTTTCATGAATTTCCTGAATGGCCACCTGATTCATAAAGAGCAAATCAATGGGTGAATCTGCGTGACTTGCCCAGTGGCTCTGATCATTATCATAAACTTTGCTGCTAAACTTTGGTTGCCAACACATGGCAATGATTTATTACCCCCTCCTTCTAGATCCTCTTAAACTTGGCATGGCCCTGCTTTGTCCCCCATTCCAACTTAAATGAGGCCACCATACCAAATGAGACATCGCCTCCTCGTTCTCTGGGAGCCCTGACTGACCCATTGGGAATGGCAGAGAGACCCAGGTGGTCACCACTCCCATCAGACCTAACTCACTGGCTGACAGCCTGCCAGGCTGGGGTAGCCTTGCCACTTTTTCAACACAGAGTCTACTCCAGAGGGGTTTTCTCTCACACAGACTCAGCAGAGGAGACCTCAGTTCAACTTCCCCCGGCTCAGCTACGCTCTGAAGTGATGCTTCACCCACATCCACAGACCCCAATTCCCCTCCTGAGCTGTCAGCCAGGCCCCCAACAGGTGGGGCCTCCCATGAGAAAAGACAGACATCTCCACACATGCAATTATCCCTGTGGACTGTGGAATTCCTTTGAAAGCCAACCTCTCTCAGGTGACCCTTGACTAGTCTCCATGAGGATAATATTAATAATGGGAAATTCTACCAGAAGAAGCGTTCACGTAGATGATGGAACAGTGACAAAACCTAAAGACACTTCTTTGAAGACCCCCGCTTGCCTAGCCAAATCTGTCATGTGGTCTTTCAGTCAAAAAGAAGAGAGTCCCATAGGCTCACGTGGAAGAAATTCAGACCTTTGAGCTTACCAGCTAAGTTCAGATCTTTAGAGGGATCCTCAACTCGTCGCCCTGACAGGTATGGGGAGGAATTTGATTCCAACCACCTCACAGTGGAGATGCACATGGTGACTGTGGTGTGTAATTACCCCGGGGCTCCCAAGGGAGGCACACGGCATCTCAGAGAACTGCAGAAGAATGCCATTCCAACTCCAGCAAAGTGAGGCTGGGGTATCTGTCCATCAATCTTATGCAATCTTGGGATAATTTCCCAGGCACAGTGCAATCAGTGAGTGACAGTGTGAGTGAGTGTGTAGCTTGTGTAGCACAGAGGCTGTAAGGTTTTTGTGGCCCACAGCATTGAAATGTCTGCTGAACACGTAATGGACTTATTGACTCATTCCAGTAGCAGGAGAGGAGGTGACTGGCCAGGTGCACCTTCACTAGTTAGGAGTATTTTCCTGAAGTCAATAGAGAAGATTGTCGGAAACAAGTCAACTGTAAACCTGGGGTACTAAAAAACAATTCACAGCTCTAGCAGGCATTTAAATGATATAAATTACAATGGAAGTGATAGTTTTTTGAAGATTTGTTTCTATCATAATATGTGCCCCAAGTACAGGAAATATTTATACTAGCTAGCTAAAGACATAATCAATGTTTCTCACTTTTCAACTACACAGCTGTCTGTTTTGTCACCCATTTAGGATACAGGTTTCCTGAAGGTGTAGGATGATGTGAGGGGACCGTGACTATTAGTCAATGTCTACTGACTATAGACTATCAGTCCAGCAGGGTGGGAAGCTCGATCTGGGTGGTCAGAAGAAAGGGCACTGCACTACCACAACTCACAAAATTTCCAAATAAAACTCAATATCTATACTATAAATCAACACCCCCAAGAAATGGCAGATGCTTGACATCAGGCAGAGAAGGTAGACTGGTCAGGCTGACTCCCATCTCGAGAGGGGATAAGATTTCGCAGCTGCCACATTTGGAGGTGAGGCACAAACTGCTAATGGCATGATTCCGTTCCCTTCCACACCCCACATTCATACACAGATGCTCATGCACATGCATTCCCAGCCCCCCACACACCCCATCCACCTTCCTATTTTTAAGTATATCCATATCCATTTTCACCCTCACCCCATCCCCAATCCCTTCCCCATCTGCATATTCATCCATATACCCAACCCCACCATACTCCTATCTACGTCCCCATTCACATCCCTGTCTGTATGCACAGGCTCACACCTGTCTGCCTCAATCTCAACATCCACATTTTCTTTTTTCTTTTTTTTTATTATTATTTTTTGAGACGGAGTTTCACTCTTGTTGCTCAGGCTGGAGTGCAGTGGCCTAACCTCGGCTCATCGCAACCTCTGCCTCCCGAGTTCAAGTGATTCTCCTGCCTCAGCCCCCTGAGTAGCTGAGATTACAGGCGTGCGCCACCATGCCTGGCTAATTTTTGTATTTTTAGTAGAGATGGGGTTTCTCCATGTTGGTCAGGCTGGTCGCAAACTCCCGACCGCAGGTGATCCGCCCACCTCAGCCTCCCAAAGTCCTGGGATTACAGGCGTGAGCCACCGCGCCCGGCAACATCCACATTTTCATTCACTTCCCGATCCATCTACAATCGAGTGCACAGCCACAGCCATTCCGTATCCACATTCACATTCTTGCCTGTCTTGGCAAAGGCAGCCACTGCTGTGGGTCCATTCAATGGTGCACACCTAGTGAAGCTGACGGCCAGATGGATGACTGAGGCTGCAACGTCTTGTCCACGAGTTTTTTTGTTTAGCCCCCGAGAGAACCTGGTGCTTCCTGTCTCATAATTTGACTAGGTCTGCAAGATTAAGAGAGCTTTCATTTTGTCACCGCAAATCACTGAACGCCCTCACATCACGTGACCATTTGGATTCATGCTAGGGTCAGTGCTGGCGAAGTTTAAATGACTGAAAGCAAATGTGAGTTTTCAAAGAACTCCAGTACATCTGTGCTTCCCTCCGGCCCAGGCTTTAGCTGTTTCTATTCACTCCTTCACCTTCATCGTTCCTTGGTTCTAACAAATCCTGGAACTTGGGTGGGTATATTACTTCTTGACAGTCCCCAGAGTATTTTTGAGACACACATCTGAACGAACATTCACCCCCACAGGTATCACGCTAACAATGGGCTGAAAGTATTACCTCGTTGATCCCCAAAAGCTACTATTTCTGTCTGAATGCTGTTTGTTATTAGAATATTACTGAACTTTTGAGAGGCCTGGCCCATTCATGTACTACTGGGTCGGTATAGAGTCTGCTGAGCCAGCAGAATTCAGTGTGTTCATCATCCAGGATAACATTAATAAGGGAGTTGGCCATTTTACAAATCCTAATTATAGCCTGGGTAGACCTTTTTATTTTTGATAAATTAATCATTATTAGCCAATTTAGACGTTTTGGGGAAGAATCAATTGTTAATCTTAGAACAGCTTAATTTCTTTACTTCCAGATACATAAACACGATGAACAAATGAATCCATAAATGGTTTGACTATCAACTCTAGTTTGCCCAAGCTGTGGATCTCCATAGGAGAATCTCACCAGACACTGTCATTCTGCTGGTGTTTTTTGAACATCTGCAGTGTAAGGCTCTATGCTGGCTTATTAGTTTCCACAGATCTCTTCCAATGCCTGAGAGTGATGCCTTCTGAAAACCTTGTATGCTACAGAATTTTCCATGAGAGAGGTATAAAAGCCAGAAAGAGCATCTCTCTCAGAAGAATTATTCCATATGCCTGGGGTTAAAATTTGTAGTGGGAAAAGACTTTAAAGTTGGTTCTGCCCCTTTAAGTGTTGTCATTGCATCCAGTGGGTTTTTCCTCTGAGAGTGTAGGTCAATTAGGGACATTGCAATAGAGATGTCCTCTTTCTCAAGTCGTCTTCAGATGCCCCTGGCCTTAGAGGAGGCTGATGGGCTTGGCCTCTATGGTGGGATGCTGGCTGCCACATGGAGCCACGAGGGAATCTAAGAATTCCTTCTATGCGAGGGACAAAAGTTTACTTGTTTACCAGAGATGAAATTTATGTGCATTGAGGTAAATCTTAACCAAGGAATTTCCCTTCTTTCTATTTGTGGGCAGTTGTAGGAAGTGCCAAAGAGTACTGCCAAGTTCCAGGAGCATCTTGCCCCTGAAAATGCCATGGCTTATCCAAGAGGAAAATTGCACGTAGGGAGCAATTTAGCAAGAGACTCTCAATTAAAACTCCCCTGACTCTATCTTATTTTTCTCCTTCACGGAATACAGTTTTCCCTGGATGTTTCCACAAATATGTAAAAAATGTTGGCAAAAAAAGAAGGATTGAAATATTTATCTTGTATTTAACAACATCAAGAGTTACTGAGTGTTTTCATTATTTTAATTTTAAGGGCTGTGGTCTGTTATTTCATGCGAATGAGAGAGAAACATCTCTCTGTGGTTTCACTGATAAGATGTTTCAAGAGTTAAGAAGTTAAAAGAAAAACAAACATCAAACTTGGATATGAACATTCACTGTTCCTGAACCTCTTCCTGTTTCTCGACTTAAGATCCACATTAAGAATTTTTGGGCCTGGCGCCGTGGCTCACGCCTGTAATCCCAGCACTTTGGGAGGCTGAGGTGGATCACCTGAGGTCAGGAGTCCAAGACCAGCCTGGCCAACATGGTGTAACCCCGTCTCTACTAAAAATACAAAAATGAGCCGGGCATGGTGGCGGGTGCCTGTAATCCAAAATACTTGGGAGGCTGAGGCAGGAGAATCTCTTGAACCCGGGAGGCAGAGGTTGCAGTGAGCTGAGATCGTGCCACTGCATTCCAGCCTGGGTGACAGAGTAAGAATCCGTCTCAAAAAAAAAAAAAAAAAAGAAAAGAAAAGAAAAAAGAAAATAATTTTTGAAGTTGTGAAGTCCCTGGCATGTGGGGAGCCAACTCTACCTGAGCTTGGGAAAGTAAAACTACAGATGGCAGTGGGTCTCTTCTCTGATTTCTTGTGTGATGCAAAGGTGTTTTATTTTATGTTGACAGAAGAACAGTGTTTTCATCTTGAGACTCCCTCTAATCATTAGAGACATATTTTCCTATTTTTATTTCTCATAACTGTGTGCTTCTCTTGCACTCTATAATGTGTTTAATGGGTCGATGCTTATTGAATGCAAGACTCTGTGGTGAAGTTGGGAATGCAAGAGGGAGTTGGTGATAGAATCTGTTTCCAAAGACAGTTTAGTGCCTAGGATTTCTAACACACTCATTCCTTGAAGCTGAAATAAATGCAAAAAAAAAAAAAAAAAAAAAAAAAAAAAACAAAGCCAATGCTGAACCAGCAACTTAGGACTTGAGTCATGTAAAAACTTGAGTCAGTTTGCATCAGCTGCTGCATGTGGAGTGGAAGCTGACGGTGGCTGGTAGCCAGGTGCCTGCAGGGGAGGGGCCTCCTGTGGAGTATAAGAGAAGGTGCCCAGGTCTATGCCCTGGAGGACATGGTCAGGAGGCTTCCAGAATATTCCCTCTCTGATCCCAAGCTCTTCCCTCTAGCTAGCCGTCAGAAGTCAGAATGACCTGGGAGGACCAGGGGCAGAGCTGTCCTGAGCAGGGCCTAGGAGTGGTTATGTTATTGCTCTCCAACACCATCAGAATCCACCAGCTATTTTCCTCCTTCCTCCTGCCAACATTTGCTGGGTTCCTGAAAGTCCTAGCAAGCAGGATCCCAAATGGCAGAGGGACGCACCCTGATGTCCGTAGGTTGCTGTGGAAGAACAGAGCAGGGAAGAGAAAATTCCTCCTGCAGGTTCCCACAGTTTTATGGAAGAGGCCCTAAGCTGGACTTGGGAACTAGAGGATTTAGGTGTGGCCCAGATGGGGCCAGTGGGACTGGGCAGAGGGACGCCCTCACCAGTGTGCTTCCCCGAGCTGTCCAGGAGCAGGGGCCTGTGGTGGGGATACATCCCGAGCTGCCTGCCCCCTGCGTGAGTCTTCTTCGATATAATCAGATGCCCTTTGTGTACAGCATGGTTTTTCTGTTTGTTTGTTTGTTTTGTTTTGTTTTGGTGAAAAGTTTATTCCATCTTATTCACAAATTGGGGAGGCAGTTTTACAGCAATGTCAAACATAAAATTTGTGACCCTTTATTTCCCACTCCCTATCCTCAAAGGAGTTGCAGAGCTTCTTGTGTTGAGGAGCTGGCTGTCCTGTGAAGGAGGAAGGTGTTCAAAGCAGTCCGCCCTCAGCCCCCCGTGGAGACTCTGCCAGGGCTTTGCCTCGGAGTGAGCAAGGTCTTCCCGCAGCCCGCAAGATGCCCACAGTTCTGTGTCTGTGTTGGGTGAGTCAGGGTTCTCCACCGAAGCACAATGGGATGGTACATACTTAGAAAGAAATCTATTTTAAGCAACTGACTTATGTGTTAATGGAGGGTAGGAAATCCCAAATCTGCAGGGTGGGCTGGCACAGGCTGGCACCCCAGGAAGGAGCTGGTGCTGCCATTCAGGTCTGAGGGCAAGTTCAAGTTCAAGTTTGTTGCAGAATCCCCCTTGCTTAGGGAGGTCAGTCTTTGGTTGTATTCAGGCCTTCCACTGATTGGCTGACGTTACTCACATCATAGAGGGTAACTGCTTTACTCAAATCCACTCATTTCCACGTAAACCTCGGCCAATAGCACCCACACAGAAACATCCAGAATAATGTTTGTCACCTATCAGGGCACTGAGGCCCAGCCAAGTCACCACGTGCACTTACTCATCCCCTATGCTTCTAAGTCCCCACACTCCTGACTCAGGCATTCTGGCCTCCTTGCTGCTCCTTGAACAGCCCAGGCAGGCTCGGCCTCTGGACCTTTTCAGTGGCCATGAGCTCTGCTGGAACACACTTCCTGCAGATAATCTCATGGCTCAGCCAACGTGCCCATCAAATCCTTGACCGGAAGTCCCATTCTCATGGTGGCTACCGTGAGGATCTGTTGATGGGCAGCCTGCCCCGCCACCCTGAATGCCAATTTGCCTTACTCCATTTCATTTTTCTGCATTTTCCCATAGCAGTTACCAGCTACTTCGCTATGTGAGGTATGATTTGACATTTCTGGTTAATTTTATGTCTCTCCACGGAAGGAAGTGTCTTTGTTTGTTTCCTAACGGATGAGCACCTAGAATCGTGGTGAAACAGAACGGGAGCTCAATAGATCGTTTCGAAGTGGCAAAACGTTCACTTTGCTCAAGGACTGCTCTGCCTCATGGTCCTTCCAGCTCATCCCAACTTCTGACAGCAGGCTGAAGGGAGAAGCTTGGGTCAGAGAGGGACAGAAAAATGAGCTCCTGGGCAAGGATAAGCCCAAGGGCATATGGACTCTTGTTTTCCATTGGGGTGATTCCCCTGTGTCTCCACGCCAGCCTAAGCTCTGGGGGCCATCATCATCACACACACGTCTTTCCTATAATTTCCAAAAAACCTGAAACAAGAATTTGGAGTTTGCACAGCCTTTGAGTTCACTATTTCACCTTTTAAGTATAGGTGAAGAAATGGTACATTCAAGATACTAACTCTGAGGGCCAGAATCTCCCAGCTTTGCAGCAGAAGAATTGAGAATCAAACTCACATCTCTTGATTCTCATTTCACAATGCTAAGCCTCACACCATATTCTTTTTCATTAGTTTTGTTTTCTTTTTTAATCAAAAGCATCTAGAAAATGAAACTTTTCCTGAAGTCGACTTGTTTCTTGCAAAAAGCTCAATATGCAAACAAAATGTCTTAATTCCACTGTGAAAGACCAGGCCTAGGCCATCCCTCGCTGCACAGAAAGGTAGCATCCTCAACCTGAGAAACCGGCAAAATGCCTTGTGAGTGGTAAATGCTACCTGCCACTGTGGCCAGGCCCCAGTTTTGAGTGGCTGTGGACATCATCATAACGTAGGAGGAGGAAGATGCATGAAATACATTGTGCAATTAGAAGAAGAATTTCCCATGCACAGAACCTCCCACCCTTCCCCACTATGCACGCATGCACGCACACGTGCATGTGGGCACACACACACACACACACGCACACACACTTCTGAAAGGCAGGCTTTGGGCTGAGTGCTCTGGTGCTCTGCTAAAGTGGGTGAGGAGAGGGGTTTTAGCACAAATCCCTCACTGCCTTGGCGTTCTGCCAACAGCTGCCACAGACCTGGTTTTCCTTGCGAAGGTTTGAGCTCATTCTGCCTGGGTGACCCTACAACAGTCTTATGGTATCAGAAGCAGACTGATGTGTATGTCTGAGCAGATAGCTATTTCATTTTGGACCTGGTTTGTAGTTAAATACTGAAGTGAGGTTCTCGTCTGCTCTTTCCCATGTTCTTACAGACAAGAGTGGAATGAGGAAAGGAACAAGCCCGGGAAGTGGGCCCTTTACTGCACCGATCTGGTTCTAGATTCAAGCAGGCCACAGCTCACTGGGGGGCCCCATCAAAGAGTTCTCAAGGTCCTCTCTGAACATGGTGTGAACTACCCCAATGTGCTTTCAGGGCTCCAATGACTCTCCCTGCCTAACAGGGATAATGGGGCACATTGATTGTCTGATTAGCCACAGAATTTTGTGGGTATTTCTCAGTCTTTCTTTCACTCATTTAGATCACAAATATTAATCGGTCATCTACAAAAATACCAGCATTGCACAAGGTGGTGGGGATTGTCCTGCAACCCAGGAGATTAGATTAGAGTCTACGATGGGAGACAGCTGTGAAAAAACACAAGAGTTTCCGAGAGGCGGGGAGGCTCCTGGGTGAGCAGACTTCAGAGGTGGACAGCGTGGGGTACAGGAGCATTGAATCAAAGAGGAAGGAAGCTACAATATCTCCATGTGGATTCTCTTTGAATCCTTCTGATAATGACAGAGAGAATGGCTCTCACTTAGGCCAGTCTCTTTTCCTAACGTGAAAATAGGCCTCCCCAGCATCTCGTTCTAATGTCAATAACATTGCTTCGTTTCATTTGCAGTTACAGTTTTATTCTAAAAAGCAGTTTGGACCCCCCCTCCCATTTATCATAATGGTACAAATGATTTTTATTTTCAAAATATACTTGATTAAAAAAAGAATACATTTATTTTTTAAAAATAATAAAATAAAGTGCAGTTGTGCAGAGATGTGGAAAATCCTGGGGAAGGGTGGTGATGTCGGAAGTTTGGAAAACACATCAATGAGTTGAGTCAAGTTTTAGGGTATGATGCACTGGTGGCTAAAGATATCTGTCCAGAGGAGATGCCCTCTAAGAGGGATCTCGCAGGAGAGAGAGTGGCAGGATGAGGGAGCCAGCAGGCAGTTCAGATGGAGGGACTGTGCATACCAACACTGGGAGGTAAGAGCTTGGTACTGCAACCAGAAGATTCCAAGCAGCTCGGTGTGATTGAGGCTTGGTGTGCATGGAGTGAAGTGAAGGTGTAGATGTGCGGGGAACCATGTTTAGGAGCCTGGTCATGGTGTAGGAAATGGGGTTTCTACTGAAGGGGTTTAAGCATTGGGCTATGTGATGATTAGATGTATATTTCAGGAAGGTTTCTCTGGCTGCAATGTGGAGGAAGGCTGGGGAATGCTGTGGTATGCTGGAGAGAGGAATTCTGGTTCAGAGGCTATTAAGATAGCCCAACTGTATGAGTGTCCTGTGGCTGCCATAACAAATGACCACAATGTGGGTGGCTTAAGACATCAGAGATTCATTCTCTCATAGGTCTGGAGGCCAGAAGTTTGAAAGTGTCAGCAGAATCCTGGTTCTTCCAAGGACTCTAGGGGGGAGATCCTCCCTTGCCTCTTTCTGGTGATCCTTGGCTTGTGGCTGTGTCACTCCAATCTCTGCCTCTGTCGCCATGGCCTTCTCCCTGTATCTCTGCAACCTCTCCTCTTCTGATAAATACCCACACCACTCATTGGATTTAGGGGTTTCTCTAAATCTGGGATGATTGCACCTTGAGATCCTTAATTAATTATGCCTACAATAATCCTGTTTCCAAATAAGGTGATATTCTGAGCCTCTAGGTAGACATGAATTTGGAGAGGACACTCTCCATTCCACTCTACCCCATGGGAGGTGGTGGTGGCCGGGCTTAAGTGATGGCCTGGAATGGTGTGATGTGAAAACCTACAGGGAAGTAGAATCCCAAGAACAAGAAAGCCAGGAGTCAACTCTACTCCTGCCTCTGCCTCACCCTGCTCACTCAGGGCTGGCAACTCCAGCCAGGTTAGCAAAGTGCAGTCCGAAGGCCAAATCCAGCCCACCACCGTTTTTGTAAATGAAGTCTTTTTTTGGAACAGAGTTACATTCATTTGTTAGATGTATTATCTATGGTGGCTTTTGTGCTACAACTGCAGAGTTGAGTAGTTGCATCAGAGACCTGCAAAGCCTAAAATATTTACTGCCTGGCCCTTTACAGAAAAAGTTTGCTGACCCCTGGACTTGAGGAATCCCTGCCTTGAGGCAGCAGGGCTGCTCCCAGGGGAGATGGAAGATGAACCACCCCATGCCCACGAGTTGGCCTCTTCAGACCTGTGCCTCTCAGGTGGAGAATCTTAGAAACAACCAGGGGTATCTCTGTACACTAGCCCTCCTCTGGGCCTAGGGCAGTCAAGTCCCTTCCTCCTGGGCAGCTTGCTCCAGAATTACCCACAAACTGGCCAACAGGAGGGATGACTATGCCATCAACAGAAGATGCCTGCATCCTGCCCTCCATTGCCAGAGGGCAGCTCCTTTAGTGCATCCCTTCATTTCCAGGCCATTAAATCAAAGCCTGTCTATTCGAGTGCAGGTATCAAAGAGGAGATGTGGTTCACTCCAACCCTTCTTTGCAGACTTCTGCCTCATAACTGAAGTTCTCTTGTGGCATGGCAACCTGTTGTGATGCCTGTCAGGGACACAGGGCACAGTGCCTGGCAAGGAGTGGGTGCCAGTGAATACACACTGCTAGGTCGTAGTGACTATCGCCATAACAGCCAGTGCCCTCCTCATGCTAGGGTCCGTTCCCGGGGAGGCTGGAACCCAGACTTTCTCCCCAAGTGTCTTTTCGCCAAAGGCGACCATTGTCTTCACGGACTCAAAGCTTGACCAAAGCTTTGTGCTTTCAGATTTTGACTTGTGGCAGGCACAGTTCTAACATGGCCCTCAGCATTCCCACCTTTGGGCACATATGGCCCGTATGTTCTCCCCTTGAGGGTGGGAGGTCCTGTTCTCCTAGGGAGGGATCACAGGCCATCGATCAGATTTGGAGTGGGAAGAAGAGTTAAGTTGTAGCACATGCAGAGTTGGAGGTCCTGTGGGACACTGGGGTGAAGGTGGCAGGTGCTGAGACCACCACGCTGATGGCAGCGAGTGCTGCAGAGCCTGGACTTAACCATTCTGAGCCTCTGCTTCCCCTGCCAGCATCGGGCTAACTCAAGGGAAGCATCTAGAAGCTGCCTGGCACTTGCTCAGTGCTGGAGCATGGTAGCTGTTGTGAGATGCCCGTCTGGACTGCAAGAGAGAGTTTCAGGCCAAAATGTCGATTTGTAAGTCATCAAAAAAGATAGTAAGTGAAGTCTTTGGGACAGATAGGGTCACGGGGTGAAAGTGTCCTCATTCTTAGAATTCCTTCCTCATATGTCTCAGTAATGCTGAAATAATCAAAGAGGTCGTTTGCTTTACGGTCCCAAGTATAAAAATTAAATGCGATCATTTCTGTCTTGTTGATCCTTCCCCCAGGATTTTAAACCTGGACTTGCTTCAGATTTCTGCACTCATCGAGGAACATCACAGGCAGCACTTGGGCTCTGAGTTTATGTACCACTATTCCCCAGCTTCTGTTCTTTGCATCCTGACTCAGAAGCCTCAGAGAAGCCCACTGGGGTTTTTGTGGTGTTTCTGGATCCCTTCCAGTAGGGGAGTTAAGGGTGCCTCTCACAATCCAGCTGCACCTCACAGGGGAAGGCCAGGGTGAAAAGAGCTGTGTCCACAAGCTACAAAAAAAGCCTTAATAGTTGCAGTAGGAATACAATACCATCTTTGAATCTGATGTATATGCATGTATGTACACACATGCAATACATATACACATGTATATACACATACATACAATCCACATACATACATATGTATATATGCATTCGTGTGCACACATAATTTCCCTGACATAGTAGCTGTCTCTGTATATTGGCTCTCCTATTTTGAAATTCTCATTGGTCCTAAGTCAGCCATCTCTAGTATTCTGCAGGGCATCTGCCAGGTACCCGGTTGTGTGCCCACAATAAGCCACAGCCAGGGAATGTGCCCCTATGTCCAAGCTGCTTTAGACTCAAAACCTGGAGTGGGTGATAATTTGGGATTCACAAAGTTTTGAGATCTGTGCTGGGTGTGGGCTAACAAGCTGCACTAACTCCTAGGTGAGCAAAGAGGGTTTTCTTCAATAATAAGCAAATGCAAAATATCTCAGCTAAAGTAAAATCCTAGTGGGTGTCAGAACTTGCTAGAGCAGTATGGCTAAGTATGAAATGTATAGAGAAATGGACAAAAATGGCACAGGCATAGTCGGAGTGCATTCTCGCCAATCTAGAGATACACGCAAATATGTAGAACCAGAGTCAACGTTACCCAGCATTTGAGCGTGAGCCCTAACAGAGGTATCAATGAAAATTCCAATAATGACAATAGCAGTCCCGTATCTGTCAAGCTCTTAGGCACCCAGCACTTTATACATGGGTTAGCTCAATCCATATCTCCTGGTGCATTTTTCGCTTGGGTACATGGTACTGTCTGGACTTCAGAAAGTTGAAAGAAAACCTTTGCAAATTAAAGCAACAAAAGAATTTTCACCATATAAAAGAAATTACTGAAATCAAAAGTCCCTGTAACATCACCAGGATTATTCAGACACACTTAAGCTCACAGCAAACAGGGTATTCATCCTCATACATTTACTATGATGATACACTGTGGAAAACTGGTTGCCCTTAGACTTTCTTATTTGATTAATACCTCAGCGTTTTTTCTGCCGAATCCTGCTGTCTTCGCACATTGCCCATGTCTATAAGAAAATGCTGTGTCTGATTTGGGACAGAGTCCAACTGTCTTCACGCACAAAGGGGACCTGATACGACCCCTTCCTCCAGAAGGGGGTTTCCCAAGCCTCTGCACATTCTCTGTGTTAATCTAGGCTATTTCGAAACCTGGGGTTGTCATTGACACTTTTGGCGTGGACTTTCCTTGTGAATCAGAAATGAAATATGCTGTTTTCCCGCCACATAACAAGATCCTGCACTCCTTGCGTAAGAATGCAAAAAGCCGTTTTAAAATGTGTGTGAATAGAGTTCTAAGTGCAGTGGGTTGAACTGGTAAAAAATAATATTCAGCTCAGCACTTTGGCAGAGATGATGATTATGAGGCAGACTCATTTGTTTACCTTCCCAGCTAGAGAAGACACGTGGAGGCAGCAGCCAAGAGGAGGGTCTAAGTTGGGAATAGGGAACAGGGCTTGGCTCTGGTTCTATTGATTTTGGCAAAACTGCCACATGAAAAATTATGCCTCAGATAAAAATAAATTATAATCTACAAGTATTTGAATGAGAAGGGTTCCCTGTGAAAACTTCATAAATGAATGCTAATTCAGTTACCCATTTGTAGCCATGAAACATAAGCAGTCGTGTTATTCCGAGGAGCTTGTTTTGGAAAAGATTGTACAACCCATGAAGCAATTCTTCACGCAGTGCATAAAAACATCAGCTTATGTATAATTTATACAACCGATGTTAGTTATGGTCTGTTTAATAGTATTTAATGCTGTCATATGACATCATTCTTTCATTTACCAATTGGAAAAAAAAAATAAAAAGACCAATCAAAAACATTTTATAGAGTAAGAAATATGCTTATTGAATTTGATAAAAATTGTAGGAGGTGATAAACAGATTCACTGGAGGAGGTATCTTTAAAAGATTTTTGAAGAGTTATGGTGGTGGAGCATGTACAGTCTTTACTCTACGGTTATTTTAATCATAATTTACTTACTGGGTGTGTTATCTAATGTACTGCTAATGTGCCTTAAGCAATTCATTTTGCCGACAGCACAGTAAATTGCCATATAGCCTTGGCCCTTTATTAGTAGCAATGATTAAATCCAATTTTAGTTGTACTTACTACATTTTCTCCACTGCCTACCGGGCTTCCCTATAGGGGGAGAGGAGTTGCTGCCTCCATCCTGAATCTCTCCATCCTTCAAGCAAAAATCCATTCTGCACATTTTCAGCAAGCTATACTTTACCTCTGTTTACACTAACTCTATTTTCCTACCATGTAGGATATTTTTGGTGCTGTGTGAGAAAGTAGGACAAAATGTTTGAAAATGTTGTATTAAATAAAATATAGCCCTTGCTTTTTCTCTATACAGTAAAAGCACTGGATAAAAGAAAACCTACTCTTACTGCTTTGTGTGTGTGTGTGTGTGTGTGTGTGTGTGTGTGTGCACGTGCCTGAATCGTAGAAGAAACCAAGCATTGACTTCATATATTATGGGACCAAAGCATTTGCCTATGTTAACTCTGTGGGTGAATTCTTATAAGTGACTGTATTATTTTAGCCCACAAAGCAAGCTGGAGTGCAATTTGTGTGAAATGGATTATAGAAGATGAAGTTACAAACTCCTATATGGCCCACAGTTTTAAGTTTTTCTGATGGGAGTGGGTATAACACAGATTTAGTTTCCAGGACGTCTGTTCACACACTGAACCTGAGAAATCTGTCTAAGACCCTCATTGTATTTGCAAGTGGATTTCCTTGCCTTCACATTTGGGTTTGATCCAGGGGTCTGTACTTAATCTGCAGAAGACATTTTGCAAGTTTGACCTGGAGTCACAGAATGAGTCCTGCTGAAAGCTGGCCACTCGGACCCAAATCCAATCCTGACGCTTCCTGGAATAGGCTGAGTCTCTGCGTCTGGTGAGACAGACTTCCGAGAAATTGGAGGGTTCACTTTCTCACTCCAAACTCAACATCAGGTAAATCGCCTTGCACTGTAGCTGCCTGCAAGGCCCTAAGAAAATGTCTCCCGTGCAGTGGTCCTGGAGGTCACCCTTGGCTGACAGGCATCTCAGGGTTTTATGAATTGGCTGACAGGCATCTCAGGGTTTTTATGAAGGCTTTTCCAATATCTTTCCTGGTCCGGTGGTAGTGCTATCTTTTGCACTAGGGAGAGAGAAGGAGACATATCCAAGTCCTTTCCCTCCTGTCCTAAGAGGCACCCAGGTCTCATTTCTAATGGTGGTGCCATGTTCCGTGGCAGGGGAGATGGTGCTGGCAAGCTCTCAATCACTCTTTCCACTCTGCCATGCTGGCTGCCTTTGCAAAGCGTCCTGGACCAGGGTGACTTTTATCGTCTTGGCTTGTCTATGTCCGTCCTAGGCAAAGCTGGGGAATGGACCTTCTTGGTCTTATCAGCTGCCGGAGGTGCTTCCCACTTCTCCTTTGTCCACTTCTCTCTCTCTCTCTGTCTGTCTTTCATCTTTTTCCTTTATCCGGTCTAGGCACTTGGCACCTGCCAATGAATGGCTTCCCAGTTCCTGGGGAAAGTTCCCTCTGCCCTATTTCTCACCATAACTACTCTCGGCTTCTCCCTCCCTTCTTTTTCTCTGATCCAGATGTTCCAGTACTGAATGTCATTCCTTTTGGGTCCTGCTGAGTGCAAATTTGGAAATGTGGGCTAATGGGGGATCCTGAGTTAATGGGCCTCCCCTCCCATGTAATGCTTCTCAGAGCTTTTCAGACATGCAACTTAGCCTAAAGGAGGAAACTGAAAGGTGGGAATTTCTTGCTCAGTGTCAGGCCTTGAGTGAGGGAGAGATTTTGACAAAAGGACTTTCTATTCTTTTGAACTCATGTTGTAGATGCGACCACCCATGTCTGCTGCCAGGGAAGGGGAGGGGAGACATGGAGCCCGTCCGCAGCCTCCAACACCTCCCGCTTCTTCTTTTACTTCTCTAGCTCTGTGGATGCAGCACAGGGCCCAAGCCCAGCCCAGCACACCTGTGTGTTGTTCAGGGTGTGAAGTTTGGACAGGCTCTGTATGAGTCTTGAGCAGCATCTGAGCTGTGTTCACACCCTACTCCTCAGTCCACCTAGCTTTGTGATCTTGGGGAAGGCGCCTCATGTTCGCTTGCCTAAACAGTAGTGGTGGTGATGTCAGCTTCCCAGAGCTGTGGAGGGGAAACTGAGGAAGGCAGCTCAAGCATATTCCCAACTATTGACTGATACATACATATGATATACATAGCCTGATTCACTGGGGAGGTCAGGAAGGTAGACCTTATATGTATATGATATACATAGCCTGATTCACTGGGGAGGTCAGGAAGGCAGACCTTGTATGTATATGATATACATAGCCTAATTCACTGGGGAGGTCAGGAAGGTAGACCTTATATGTATATGATATACATAGCCTGATTCACTGGGGAGGTCAGGAAGGCAGACCTTGTAGGTATATGATATACGTAGCCTGATTCACTGGGGAGGTTGGGAAGGCAGAAACTCTGGAAGGAGCCTCAGAAACAACCCCCACTGTGGTCTAAAACATCACATGGTGTGAGTCTGCTGTATTTTGTAGCTGACCACAGGACATGGAAGGGGTTAAGAGAAAAGCCAGTGCCAGGCGAGATGTCAGATGGAAAGATACTGAGTCCGTCTAGCTCTGGGAGCTGCAGATGGGTATGGAATCTGCCTTTGAGTCTCCAACTCTTTGGCTTTCAGGTCTTTGTGTTGTTGCTATTTTTTTATTTTTTAATTTAATTTAATTTTATTTTGTGAGACAGAGTCTCGCTCTCGCCCTGTCACCAGGTTAGAGTGCAGTGGAGCATTCTCCGACTCCCTGGTTCAAGCAATTCTCCTGTCTCAGCCTCCCAAGTAGCTGGAATTACAGGCATGCGCCACCAGGCCCAGCTAATTCTTGTATTTTTAGTAGAGACAGTGTTTCATCATACTGGCCAGGATGGTCTTGATCTCTTGACCTTGTGATCTGCCCGCCTCAGCCTCCCAAAGTGCTAGGATTACAGGCATGAGGCACTGCGCCTGGCCTGTGCTGCTGTTTTTAAAATGCCAAGATACAGCCTCTCCAGGGACTGTTGAAACCTCAAGAGACAATTTAATTCTTTTGGGTAAATTAGCCAGAGAATTACCAAATCCATCTGATAATTTTGGAGAGAGTCTTAAACAGATCCACCCCAGATGGTAGCACTGAGTGGGTCTGGAAGCCACGGCCCTCCCTGTGGCCACCTTGCATTGTCTCCATAATTAAAGCACTCACCCACACCTCCAATTGAGGTAAACCAAAATTGCATGGAAAGCCCAGAATGAAACTTTGCTTCTTTGTCATTTTCACATCTCTTCCTTCTGAAGATCAAAGCCGCTGTCCTTTGGAGTGATTACTTGACTAATTGCATGGTTATAGCTTAGACCCAATTAATAGTTAAATGGCTTTGTACTGTTGAAATTATACCTTCTCCAGGCGTGGGAAAGGAACAATGACTGTGACCGAGTCTGGTTGCTATAATATTGATATCCTTCATGAATAGTAAAAAGATTGCTTTTTTTTTTTTAACTTTCCTTGGTTAAATTGATCTCTTTTCTACAGGGATTTATAGAAATGGGCAGCTTATAAAAACAGTGGCTGTTGGGGCTGAAATAGAAGTGAAAAGAAGTAATTCCTCCTGGAAATCCGTGAGGCCGCCAGAAGTACCCTCACAGAGGAGGTTCATAGAAACTTCAAATACTTTGTCTTCTTTTTACCTGGTCTTAGAAGTTAAAAATGTTGTTTGACAGTTTTTTCCTGCCCATGTTCTCTAAATTTCCCTTCTAAACAAACGCATATGATGTATTTTGGTGAGGCCCTCCTGTTGTCAGATGTTTAATTTTATGTGGTTCATCTAGAATTGCCCCCGTTAACAAATTCCTAGTACAGTAATACGTCTAAAACGAAACCATTTCCCAGAACTTCCCCCACAGCATCTCCGTTCTGCTCTCTGGCCTGGTGGGCAAACCTACCCGACACTCCTAAAGGAAAACAAGGACCCTGAAATAATCCCTATGAGAAAGGACTTCAGCATCGCTTTGGATAACGGTCTGCAAACTGCGTTTACCAAGGAAGAGAAAAAAGGCGTCTTGTTCCCCCATGTTGAAAGGTAGACAACTAACAGCGTATTTTTAATTACCCGAATGCTTTAGCAGGGAAAGTAGTCAGTTTATAGTTACCTTCAATATGTAGACTACAAATTATTAGTGCATGAAAATGGCATCCAAGTTCTGTTGCTGGGTCTAGTAATTTTGGATATTTTCCATGCTATTACTGCCTGCTCCATATACCTTTACTGGTTCTTTTTGAAATTAACTTAATGGCACTCCGCAGAAATGGACTGCCTACTGAGAGTGAGCGCTTGCCTGCAAAGATGGGCCGAGTTCCCACTGAGAAGCACTGATTTGGCACAAACAGAGAAATGCTTTAGCATTAATTTACTTGAGTATCAAATTATTCAAAATAAATAATTAAAGTCTTTTCAGGAGCTGGAGTCAATATTTGCTTTCAATATTTTGGGTCCATTAACGCGTATCCCGTATTGAAGGGTCAGCCCCACCAAGGCCTCCCACTACAGCAATACATCCCAAAGCTTTTGCCACAGGTTTTTCCCTTCAGGCATTAAACGTCGTTTCCCTGTCCTGAAATTTCTCTGCAGCCCCCATTATGCTCGTCTGGTGAGCCGTCATTCCCCCATAGCTCCTTTCAGGAGTGTGGGATGTCCTTCTTCTTTCTCTGTCCTGATGCCTGGAGCCCCACTCCCAGTGGGATTTCTCTGTGGGGACAGCGACCCTGGGGACAAAGGGTGTGGGAGCAAGAGGCTGTCTGATCCCAAGGAGACTGGAAGGTCACGCATGTTAAGGTCATGCTGGAGAGACAAACCCCTGAAGGCCACGCCTAGAGCTGTTGTTTGACCTAGTCCTTGATCAAATCAAACTGCATCTCTAGGAACACCACCTGGCCTTGCCCTCGCTCAGGAGCTCCCCTTCCTCAAAGTCCCTGGAATTCTGGAGTAGCTGGGCTTGGGTTTTAAACACTGTTTCCAGCATGGGGAGCATATGGTCTCCCAAGTGATTGTGTAGGAGGCCATAGAATAGCTCAGACCTGGTGGTTCCTCGATGAAAAGATGTGGCTGTTGCTCAACTCAGCCTACTGTGTGTATGTGTGTGTGGACCCTGCAGCAAATGGTTAAATGCTTGACCTGCAAAGATGTGGTTGTCTTATATTATTATTTGGGGGGCATTGGTGAGGGAACTCAATCCTTTGAGACTGCATGGTCTCTGAGTATCTTGGTTGACCCATGGAGCTTGTGCTAGGAGAAAAGTGTTATGAATATTTCTTTAATTCACTCTCTCTCCCTTTTCCCGTCTCCATTCTGAATCATGCAAGACCCAAAGAATCACAGAGAAAAAAGAGAAAGCATTAATTCTATGAGGGGCTCTCCAGTCACCCTGCATAAAGGCAGGACAATTTCCATTTGAAAAGGACAATTGTTAATGAGCTCTATTCTCCTGGCCTATCACCCCACAAGTGAAGGGGCTGCTTTGAAGTCAACACAGTCTATTATGGGTGAAATAAACCCGTTAGAACAAAAAGCAGTTCAAGTACGGACTCGTGGATGCTGATGGCACCTGCCCACCCTCACTCCAGTCACCCTGCCGCTCCCCATCTGATGATGACATGGAGTCCTTAGGACGCATGAGTCCTTGAGCTTCATGGGATTGGAGTCAGGGTCTCCCCTGGGACCACTCCCTACCCGAGACCCCTGGCAGCCATCTCATAGGTGAAAAAACTCCCCAAACAGAGGCCTCTCATTGGTGAATAAACTCCTTTCTTCATTGTTTTCAGGTTTTAGAGATCCTTGGGTAAGGACGTTTCAAAGTTTCATCAAATTTTTCCCTTTCCTAAAATCTTTTATTCATGGATAAAATAACATAGCTATAAATAGCCTTTTTGGCCGCATCTGAAATGAATATTTGCTGCCTATAAGTTCAGCAAATAGCAATGAGCAGCAGTGATTGGAGAGCATGGTCTCTATCTCTGCCTCTTTGAGCAGGAGGAATCTGGCTTCACAGGCTAATCATTTTAGGCATGGATTTCATTTAGATATCACTACAGTATCAGGGCCACTTGGAAAGCAGGGAAACATACAAGGTTCTGTACCCAAAAGGAAAAAGAAAGAACTTGGGATTTCCCCCAACTCAAATCTGAGCCAGGAAGGATGGCTCCACTCTGCTGAAATCTCACAGTCCCATCCTGCCTCAGCTGCTGTTGGCGCTGCCTGGGCACTCATAGATGGATGTGTGTGTGCAAGCCATTGTGAGCCATGGGTCTAAGGTTCCACCTGTACCCTGTTTGCTCACTTATGGAACACTCAGCTTGCCCCCAGCCAGGCAGGATGGTTTTGAGGATCAAGTCAGTAAGAAGCTGGAAAAATAATTTTTGTGGCATTTTTTAATTGGCATTTAAAAAAGTGAACTCATAGAATTTTCAATTTCACACCCCCTTAAGTTATATATAAAAGAGGAATACTAATAACTCTACAGATACTGGGAGAGGTAGATAAATCACTCCTAAACCAGTGCGTGTCTTGTCATGAAGGTGGAGCAGTGTGTTCTATGTGGAGCCCTGATTTTTCTGTGAACTCTCTATTTGCAGCATGAAAAGCAATGTTCTTTATAATTTAGATACCAGTGGGGGTTTTCCTTCCTAAACCAGAGACAAGTCATATTTTAACAATGACTCAAAAAGCTGCACCTCCTAGCAGTTCCCTATTGCCAAGACACTTATTCCCTTCTGTAGAGCTAATAATATGTTGTAATTGTCTTTGATAAATGTACTCACTCACATTTTCCATACACTATTACGTGAACCCCTGGCCTTCTCTTCTCAGGACCAAAGAATCACAGATCCTTAGGCAGTACCATGTTTTCCTCCAAAACTTTAATGAGGATGAGACCATCACTAAGGTTTCTGTGTTTGTATCAACAGCCGTGACACGATGCATCTTTCATTATGAGTTTCTTCTGCTTTCTATATGCTTCATCACCTCTCTCCTTCAACTCTGAATAGGTGGGATAATTTTCTGATGTCCTTAACAAGAGCTTCACCCTTTCTGGTGCTAACAACATTTAATATCATTGCATTTCTCCTTATTGAGCCAACAGAAGCCTACTTCATGCTCATTGTAGTCACTACCTTGCTAAAGGCAGCCACTGTTCTGACTTCTATCCTTACAGATAAGTTTTGTCTGTTTCAAAACGTTATGCAAATGAAATGATGCATTCTCTACTCCTTTGTCTTTGGCATCTGGCTTCTCTATTTCCATATGATTTCTGCAAGATTCATCCATATCGTTTTATGTAGCAGTAATCCATTCTTTTTCATTGTTGTCTAATATTCTACTGCATGTGAGAATCAGAACACATTTACATATCCTGCTGTTGATGGACATTTGTGGGGTTTTCACCCAGTTCTTGGCTATTACAAATAGTACTGCCAAGAACATTCTTGTGCATGTCCCCTGGTGAGTAATACGCATTTCTATTGGGTATATATCTGGAGGTGAAATTGCTGGGTCATAGACTATATGAATGTTCTTTGTTATCAGACACTGTCAAGTAGATTTCCAGGTGGCTGCGTCACTCATCAGCAGTGGTATGAGTTCTGGTTACTCTACATCTTGCCAGCACGTGGAATTGTCATTTTTTCCCCCTTTCATTCTGGTGAATAAGTAGTAGTATGTTTTTAGTTTTAAGATATAATTCTCTGATGACTAATTAGGTTGAACACATTTAATATGCTAATTATCCATTTGTTTAAACTATTTAATAAAGTGAATATCAGCTCTTTTTTCATTTTTTGGGTTTTTTTTTAATTGGTGTTCACAGTTATCTTTAAATTAAATTTTAAAATGTTGTGGTAATTGTAGATTCAAAACAATTGAAAGAAATAATTCAGAGAGATTCTGTATACCTTCAACCCAGTTTCCCACAATGGCAATATCTTTCAAAACTAAGGTACAATATCACAAACAGGATGTTGATTTTAATACAACCAAGACACAAAGCATTTCCATCATTCCAAGAGTCTCACATGCTGTCCTTTTGTAGCCACATCTCTCACCCTGTTTCTAATCCCTGGTAACCATGACTCCATTTCTATAATGTTGTCATTTCAGAAATGTTATATACATGGAATCATCCGGGTGTAATCTTTTGGGATTGACTTTTTTGACTCAGCCCAATTCCTTCGAGTTTCATCCAAGTGCGGTATCAATTGTTTGCTCCTTTCATTGTTGTGTAGTGTTCCATGATGTGGTTGTACACTGTTGGCTTAGCCATTCCCCTGTTGAAGAACATCCGAGTGGTTTTCAGCTTTTAGCCATGAACATTCATGTACAGGTTTTCATGGGAACCTATGTTTTCATTCCTCTGGGATAATGGTCAAGATTTCAACTGTCAGGTGATGTGACAGTTTCATGTTTCATTATAAAGAAGCTGCTAAACTGTTTTTTGGAGTAGCTATATCATTTCACCTTCCCACCAGCGATGGATGCATAATACAGTTTCCTTGCATCCTCATCAGCATTTGGGGCTGTCCCTGTATTTGATTTTGATTGTAGTCATTCTGGTAGGTGTGTAGGGATATCGTTGTGGTTTTAATTTGCATTTTCCTAATGGCAAATGACATTAAACATTTTGCTCTCACGCTTATATGCCGTCTGAATAGCTTCTTTGGTGAAACATTTCATCATGTCCTTTTCCCATTTCCCAGTTGAATTGTTGGTTTTATTGCTGTTGAGTTTTTATATATTCATTGTTCAGATGTATAATTTGCAAATATTTTCTTCCACTATAGCTTATTTTTTCTTCATCTTACCAGGATTTTTCACAGAATAAATGTTTTTAATTTTGATGAAGTCGAAATTTATCAATTTTCCTTTTATACATTATACTTTTGATTATTTTTAGAAAACTGGGTTGTCTATTTCTTGTTTAAGTGTAGGAGTTCCCTTTATATCCAGGATCTGAGTTAATTGTTGTGTACGTGTATGGAAAATATTTTCTCCCACACTGTGCTTTCTTTTATTCTCTTAATGATATCTTTTAGTAAATACAAATTTTTGTATTGAATTAAGTTCAATGAATCATCTTTTCCTTTATGATTAATGCTTTTTGTTTTCTATGTAAGAAATTTTTGCCTACCTTGAGGTCACAATGATATCTTCCCATATTACCTTCTAAAAGCTATTATTGATTTGCCATTTACATTTGGGTCTATGATCTGGCAATGAGTTTTTTGTATGGTGGGAGGTAAGTGTCAGGTTCATTTTTTTGCTCGTGGATATAGAGTCTCTAGAGCACCATTTTTTTGAAAAGGCTATCATTACCCCACTGGCTACCAGAGGCATTTGGTGATGTATTAAGTTTAAAGGTCGTACACACATGCATATACACATACATACTCACATACACATATATACATACACAGTCATGTGTTGCTTAAAGATGGGGATACATTCTGAGAAATGCATCTTTAGGTGATTTCACCGTGTGAAAGTCATAGGGTATGCTTGCACAAACCTAGATGGTATAGCCCACTATACACCTAGGCCATGTGGTTTAGCCTGTTGTTCCTAGGCTACAAATCTATACAGCATGATACTGTACTGAATACTCTAGGCAATGGTAACACAGTGCTAATTACTGGTGCATCTAAACGCAGTAAAAATAAAAGATAAAAGATAAAAAATGGTATGCTTGTATGAATGGAGCTTGCAGAACTGGAACTTGCTCTGGGTGAGTCAGTGAGTGAGTGGTGAGTGAATGTGAAGGCCTAGGACATGACTGTACACTACTGGGGGCTCCAGAAATATGAATCAGGCCACACTGAATTTATTAAAAATGTATTATTTAATAATAAATTAGTAAATAATTAACTAGAATACTGTAATTAGTTTTACTTTATAAACTTAATTTTTTTTAACTTTTGACTCTTGTAACAACTTACCTCAAAACACACATTGTACAGCTGTACAAAAATATTTTCTTTCCATTCTCATTCTATAACTCTTTTTCTATTTTCAATTTTTTTACTGAATTAAAAAAAATTTTTGTTAAAAATGAAGACAAAAACATACACATTAACCGAGGCCTACAAAGGGTCAAGATCATCAGGAAGTCACTAGATAATAGGAATTTTTCAGCTCCATTATAATATATGGGACTACCCTTGTATATGTAGTCTGTCTTCCACCAAAACATTGCCATGACTGCATGTATAACTGTATATGTTTGTGTTTGTGGATTCTTTACCCTTGCATCATGAATTTTAGTTATTAATTCCTTATTTAAGTATAATAAATCTCATTTTCAAGAGGGCCATTTGCATTTTCACATCAATTTAAGACCAGTTTGTTAGTTTCACACACACACATCCTCCTAGGAAGAGACCTGACGTAATTACACTATTGAGTTGGTTAATCAATGTGCACAGGATAGACCTTCACTCATTTCAGGCCCCTATCATTTCTCTCAGTGATGTTTTGCTGTTTTCTGTGCAGAGACTGTACATCTTTCAGAAGATTAATTCCTTGATAAATAATTTTTCATGCTATACTATAATTAATATCTGTGAAAAAATAATTTTCTCTTGTTTGATTCTAGTATATAGAAATGCAATTTTGATTTTTGTACGTTAACCTTCAATCCAGATACTGTAATAAATTTACTTATTAAGCCTAATAATTTATCTGTAATATTTTCCATATACACAATCCTGTCATCTAAAAGTAATAAGGTTTAGTTTTTCCCTTTTAACACTCAAACCTTTGTTTTTCTTGTCTTATTACAATATTTAACATGTCTAGTACAGTGTTGGGATTATAGTGATAATAGCAAGCACTCTGCCTTTTTTCCCAATTTCAGGGGGCACGTTTCAATATTTCATCAGTAAGTAGAATCTTTGCTGGTGTGTATGTGTGTGCTTTGGCAAATTAAGAAAGGTTCTTCTTAGTGCTAATTTGCTAAATTTTTATCATGAATGAATGTTGACTTTTATTAAAGTCATTTTCTGCTTCTGCTACAATGCTTTCAGAGTTTTTCCTTTCTACTATCAATATGGTCAATTATACTGACGAATTTTCAAATTTATACCAAACTCGAACCTAAAATAAACACTGTGGATATGTGGCACACCCACCTTTTCTTTATCACTGGATTTGGTCTGTTGATATTTTATTTGAGATATTTGTACCTATGTTAATTAGAGATATAAGCCTATAGTTTTTCTTGTTCATTAATGTCCTTGTCAGATTTTGAGGTCAAGATTATATTGGCTTCAAAAAATGTATTGGAAGAATGGTTTCTCTTCTGCTAGCCTTAAAAGGTGTGTGTAAGATTCATGTCATTTCTTTCTTCAACATTTAGAACAATTCACCAGTGAAGCCATGTGGAAATTGATTTTTTTTTTCCTTTAAGGTGTGTTTGAACAACAGATTTAATTTCTTTAGTAGACTTTTAACTTTTAAGACTTCCTGTTTCTTCTTCAGTCTGTTTGGTATGTTTCAATAAATTTGCCCATTCCACCTAAATTCTCCAAATGTATTGACATAAAGTTGTTCAAAGTCCCATGTTATTACTTATCTTTTTAATGTCTGAATATCTCTATTGATGGGTCCCTTTTCGTTTCTGCTGTTGGTGTTATTGTTTCTCTTTTTCTCCACCAGTCTCACTATATCCGTTTATATATTTTGTTGGACTTCTCAAAAAGCCAACTTCAGGTCTTTTGTTTATTTTCTGCTATCTTTGCTTTATATTTTACTGGTTTCTGCTCTTACCTTTATTCTTTTTTTCTGCTGCTGTTTATAACACGCTATTAAATCCATATATTGAATGGTTAATTTATCTTACACTTTTCATTTCTTTGGGCTCACTTTACCTGTCATTTTTAGGCTCGTGATATGGGTACTTAGATCGCCAGTTCCAAAGTGTCTTCTGGGAACTCTGGGGATCTTCAGGACATTTTTAGGAGCATTGTGAGATCAACAACATTTGTATAATAACATTAAGACAATATTACAATATTTATTACCCTTTCTATTGTGTTTTAATTTGCACTGATGATGCAGAAACAATGGTGAGTAAAACTGTTGGTGCCCTAGCTTAAATTAGCATAGTGACAACCACAATATACTGGGAGTCATTTTATGATTTAATGTCACTTACTTGCAAACAAAATCCTAGTTCCAGTTAAAAATATATTTGATGAGCAGCCAATAATTACTAATTTTAATATGCTGTATGGCACAAGGGGAAGTATGCATAAAGCATTTTGGCTACACACTGAAGTCCATTGATTGCCTCAAAGTAAAGCAGTTTTGTAGTGGTTTGAGATGCAAAATGAACTTGCCACTTTTTTCATGGACTTCTATTTTTACTTGAAAAAATAATAATAATAGACAGGTTATACTTATTCTAACTTGGGTATCTGACAGACATTTTTCCAAAAGAAGAATCAAATGAGTCTATCTTTCAGGAAAAACCACCAAAAGCATTTATTGCTAATGATAAAATCCAAGGACTTAAGCAAGATTAAAAATTATGGAAAATGTGCGTCTACCAACTATCAGTCCACCATGCTGGTTTGCCTGAGACCATGGGATTTTCTGAGTTACAGAAGTTTCAGCACTGCAGTTATAATAGTCCCAGGAAAACTGGGAAGATTGTTCCCACTATTAACTCAACAGCTTCCCAGTACTTTAAGACTTTTATGATGGTATAGGTAGAGATATTAATGAATATTAATGAATATAATTTTAAAATAATTGTATAAAGGCATATATAAACATTTGCAAGATGCGCATAACTCACTTAGCCAATATTTTCCAAGTAACCATTGCATTATGTTACAAAATGGTGCATGGGTGAACTATCCATTTAATGTGCAAAACAGATCAATATTTTTTAATGTCACAGCATGCAAAAAAACTGTATTTATACGGATTCAGATTCACATTGCAATTAGTCTTTAGCAACTACACCTGCCAAATTTTGGTGCGGTATCAAAGAAGACCATACACAATTATCTGACAAAGACATTAAAATACTTCTCCTTTTTCCAGCTAGATACCTTTATGAAGTTAGATTTTCTTTACATACTTTAACCAAAATAAAATATCGCAACAGATTGACTATAGCTGCAAATGTGAGAACTCAGCTGTCTTCCATTAAGCCAGATATTTTCGAAATTTTCAAAAATGTAAGACAATGCTACCCAATGCCAAAGCACTAAATATTCTGCTTTAGAATACATTTTTCTTAAAATAAGATTATTTATGTTAAGATGTACTGGATTTATTATTATTATTTTAAGATAATAAAAAATTTAAAAATTTCTCAGGCTTAATTTAGAATATGGTAAATAAAAATGGATATTAGCCACATAAACAAAGGTTCTTTGGAATCTTTACTAACTTTTAAGACTACAAAGAGATTCTGAGATCAAAACATTTAAATACTTTTGACTTGGATATATCGTTTTTTAGACTTTTTGTGTTTCTAGCATATGCATGTAAGGCTACACATTTCTGTGCAGGCACTACTTTATTTGCAAATTTTGGTATATATTATATATCATATATATTATTATTTAGCCCAAAATATTTTCTAATTTTCATTATAATTTCTTTTTTACCATGCTTTTATTAAAAATTTCATTTCTTAATTTCCAAATAATTAGAAAATAATTTCTCATTATCCTTCTGTTATTGATTTCTAGCTCAATTCTACTCTGGTTATAGGTTATATTATGTAAGATTCCAGTCCTCTGAGATTTGTTGAGACTTATTTTATAATCCATCACATAGTCTACTTTACGAAATGTTTTATGTGCTCTTGCAAAGAATATATATCCAGCAATTGTTGGGTATAGTGTTCTATATGTTAAATAAGTCAGATCTGTTCATTGTGACTTTCAAATCCTCTATAAACTTACTGATTTTTTTTTTTTCTGCTTTGCCTACTTTCCACTGAAAGAGGTGTGTTAACATCTCCATTTAAATGTGTGGATTTCTATGGCTTTACTTTTATTTCTTTCTGGTTTGTTTTAGATAATTTTTGGACATTTTGTTAGATGAAACAAATTTAGGATTGTTTTATGCTACTGCTGAGCTGTCCATTTTATCATTATGGACTATCTCTCTGTATTTCTAGTAAAGCATTTTGCCTTAAAGTCTATATTAATACAGGCTTATTAGTCTTCTTTGGGCTGGCATTTGCATAGGATCTCTCTTTTCCTTATTTTCATTGTTTTACTTACAATTCAATTTTGTTCTTGCAATTGAAACAAGCATCATCTAGCATATATGTAAGCAGCCTTTAGTTAGGCTTTAACAATTTATTTAAAAGAAAATATTAGTCTTCTAATTAGCATATTTATTCCATTTACATTTAATGTAACCTTTGGTATGAAGAGATTTTATTTGACCTCTTATTTGTTGGTATTCATCCATTCTTCTATTTTTCCTTCTTCTGACATCAGCCAATTTAATTACTATTTATTCTTTAATTTTCACCCTCTATGGGCCCATCTCAGTCTGGGAAACTTGTATGTTCTTGACTTCTTAGAGTCAACCTCAGTTTAGTTCTTTTTCCATTTCTCCAATGGTGCAACTATATTTGACTACATTTATTCCCCTCTTCTCTTTTATAGTGTTGTTGTTTTGCATTTTAATTCTATGTATACTTCAAACTCTCCACCTATTACTATTATTGTTTTAAGCAATCATTATTCCTTCAGATTTGCCTCCACATTTCTTCTTTCTGATGTGCTTTGTTTATTCCTACCTTGCTATGCTTCCACTTAGGACCATTTGTCTTGTGCCTGAATAATTTGCTTTACCGTTTCTTTTGGTGTGAGTCTACTGGAAATGAACATTCTAATTTTTTGAACCTTATGTGTTATTTTCCAAAGGATATTTCAATGAGCATTTAATTCCTAACTTAGCAATTATTTACTTCCAGCATTTTGAAGATTTCTTTCCACTGTCTTTTGACTTTTTTCATTTCTTTTGTGAAGCCAGTTGTCCATCTTCCTCTAACATTTTTTTTTCTGTCTTTGATTTTCAGCAGTTTTTACATGAAGTGGTTTTTGTATTTATCCTTCTTGTGGGTTCATAGAACATCTTGACATTCTTCTGTCAGAAGCAGAAAATTCTCAACTGACATCTCTTCAAATGATGCTTTTATCCTAATTTTCCCATTTACCATATGTTAGACTTTTTTCTATATCCCAAATATCTCTTATGCTGTTGGCAGTGTTTTCCAATTTTCTCCTCTGTTCCCATTTTGGAGATTTCATACTGACCTATCTGTCAGTTCATTTATCCTCTTTTCTGCTCTCTCTAATGTTCAATTGAGTCAGTTGATTGAATCTTTACATTCTGTCTTACATTTTCCACTTTGATTCCTTCTCATGGAATCCACTTTGGTGGTGCAACTCGCTATTTTTCATCTATCTTCTTAAACATGTTTACTGGAGTTATTTTAAAGTTCATGTCTGATTACTCCGACATCTGGATCACCTGTGAGCCTGTTCCTATTATCATTTTTTCCCTTGATTTTTTGATAATTTATATCTACTGCATGTCTTGCTTGGTATTTTAAAATTGAATGCCTACACTTGCATGTAAAAATGCAATAGTAAAGACCCTGGATACTGTTACCATTTTCTCCTTGAGGGGGATGGAGTGCGGGAAGATGTCCTTGGCCCCTCCAGGCTTCCAACTGGCTTTGGAAGGGGTGACCTATTTTGGGTTGTCCTTGCTCCTGGGCTGTGTTCCTTCAGGAATCTCAGCTAAAAGCGTGCAGTACTTACCAGGGCCCCTCCTTCTCAGTGGGCTCTGAACTTCCATTTTTGTGTTCCCAGGGCTGGGAGCCTGCCAAAATCCCTGCTTAGCTTTTAAGCCTCTTAGCAGCTGCTTTCCTCTCGGTTTCTCTTCCTCTTGCCCTGTGTCTGGGAAGCTCAGCATTAACAAATGCCCCAGGGGGAATTGGGTGCAGAATATCAGGCTCCCTTCTCTAGGGGTTCCCTTTACACTAGAAGCTTGGCCCTTCATTTTCTGGCTGTACAACACTTTACTTTTTGTCTTCTCAGCCCATTGAGACTTTTCTGGCTTCTCCCATTTTTCCTGTCAACTCTGTGCCCTGTGCTGTAAATTGGCAAATTCCCCAGTGGGAAAAAAGCATCCGGGAGTGAAGACTCATCTCAGCGCTTCCTCTTCCCTCTGGGATCTCGCACCCTCGAGTCCTGCCTGTCTTGAGTGGTCTCCAATGTCTTCAAACAGATTTTTTTTTTCTACCTAGCTTTTATAGTTGTTCTCAGTGGTGGGATCACTCTGCTACAAGCTACCCTGTTACAGCCAGGAATGCCAGACGTGTTCATTACTTTATAAGAGTTTCCCAAAATTCCCTTTAAATTCAGCTTTGGACTCTTTCCAGTCGTAGGGGCTAATACTGGACTTGGAATGTTCCTGGGGGAGGACGGGCTGGATTTATGCTGGAGCTTGATATTTGAGAAAGGGTCATATCCTGTTTGTTTTTCTGTGGATTTTCTTTCACTGATTGAAATATCCATTTATACCTTTAAAATGCCAAGCTAGGCATTACACTTATTCCGAAACAGGCTGCTTATGTCAGCATCACAGCCTCCATCTCAGGTGGAGAAAGAAGAACTGCAAGCCTTTTCTCTTGGAAAAATTAGATCTGGAAATACTGGGGCCCCTAGCATGGGCTCTGGCATGGGTGGGCATCTGGCAGGTTTACCAGCAAAATGTGCTCTGGCCTTCATGAGCAGCCCAGCAGCCTAATTTTTCCTAACTTATCATCCAGGTTACTTCCTGGGTGACCTCCACGCTCAATTCTACCCAGGTGGGAGAGAAAGAGAGCACAGATTTCAGGCGACTGGTGCCTTTGGTTTCGGGCTCTGCCTACGAGGCCCAGCTTAGTTTTAACTGCATGCAGCATCTCGGTGGTCTGCTTTGGGTTTTACCTGTCAAAACAAACCAGTTCTGGGTCATTACCCACAGTGCCAGCCAGAATTATGATCCTGGCGGTTTCTCCCCAAATCTCTGGCTTCCAAACAAATAGGCCCCAGATCTTTGCTTCTGTGTGACCCTGAGCATTTTAAAGCCTGTGCTTTCTTACAGCAGCCAAAGTTACCATAATAACAAAGCTCTGTGCTTATTTTCCAGCTTTGTCTATTCTTTCTCCTGGCTCAAAGGCTGTATTGTGGTTGGCTCCATCCCATGGCCTTCTTTCATCTTGAGCTCCTGGCACCGGGTGCTGGAACAAAGTTGGAGTTGCCACTTAAATTGAGGAAGCTGGGAGGTATGAAGTAAGGATGGATTTCCTTAGAAAATGCTCATTTTGCCCAGTTTGCAACCTGAAGTTGGTGACTGATGGGGTGTTAAGCTGATGGCACCCCCGGCGGGGCCCTTGGCATCTCTGCCCTGGACAGACCCCCTGGCATTTGGAATGGCTTTAGGATTCCCTTCCCAGAAGGATCTTTTTAATCTGTGAAATGAAATCAAATATTGAAATGCAGTTGTCATGTACGAAAATAACCAAATAGTTGGTATAGATGATATAAGAAACATGTGATACGTCCTTCTTTAACACATCCCTGAGCCAGTCTGTGGTGGGCAAAGAAACCAGCTTCACCTTTTCAGAAGAAATGTGAGAATTGCTGACATTTCCTGGTCATAATGTAGTTGTTGCAGATACCGCAAAGCTTCTCTCGACTTCTATGATGATACACTGCTAATACCGCACTCAGAGGGAAAGGATACGTCACACTTCCATCATGTTTCCTTAGTTTAGGAATCCCTGAGTTCTGTCTTGGCTAACACCTGAGTAGAGGTGGCTGCGCCCGAGAGGGGAATTTCAGTGTCTGCACATGGAACACCAGCAGGTCAGCTCTTGCAGCGTGTGCAAATTCACGCTGGCCATGAGCCCAAGGAGCAAACTTCAACCATCAAGCATTTATCCAAAATCTACTACTTTATGCCCTTTGCTTGCTGGTCCCAGTCACTGGGTGCTACCTGGGCCTTTCAGGTCTCTGAGTCTACACAGTGCGGTGTCACTGCCAGGCCGTGCAGGCAGTGTTCTCAGAGCCAGTGTGCTCGCTGCAACAGCCAGAGTCACTACGGTCCACGTCCGTCACAGTCACCCTCCCTTAGGGTACAGTCCTCTCAGCCCTCAAAAGCCAGGTAGATGCACCATTCCAACCCGTGAGGGCATCTCCTTTCCTTCTATACATGCACACTCACACAGACACACACACACACACAGACACACACACACCTGGACACAAATGCACTCAGAAACACACACACGGACACAACACAGACAGATACACAGACACACCCACAAAGACACACATATAGACACACACATGCACATAGACATAACACAGATACACACATAGATACAGACACACGTAGACACAACACAGACACACACACAGAGACACACACACACAGACACACACATACACCTAGATACAAATGCACTCAGAAACACACACAGAGACAGATACACAGACACACACACAGAGACACACATATAGACACACACACACATAGATACAGACACACATAGACACAACACAGACACACACACACATGCACACACACAGACACACACACAGACACACACACAGACATACACAAAGATACATATAAACCCAGACACAAACATACATAGACACAACACAGATACACACAGATACACATCTACATACATCCACAGACACTAACACAGACACAACACAGAAACAGACACAGACACACATACATAGACACAGGCATACATAGACATGCACATACACAGACACACACAAACATATACAGACAGACATACACATACACATATACACAGACACAAACACACAGAGACACACACATAGACATAATACAGATAGACACAAACACGTACACACCAACACACTCAGATATAGTTGCTCACAGACACACATACACACACATTCACACAAATGCACACACACATATACCCAGACACATACATGCACAGGTACACACGGACACACAGACACATATAGACACACATAGACATGCACACAGACACACATCCACACACAGGCACTCATATACACACAGACACACAAAATGCCCCCAGAAACAGACACACATACACTCACACCAATGCACACACACACACGCACAGTAACACACATATGCACACACAGACACATACACACACAGTCATATAGACACATGCATACACAGATATATACACACACATACACAGATGTATACACATACATACATACATACATGCAGACACAGACACACAGGAGATGGAGAGAGAGAGGGACTGGCCTCGAGGGAGACCACGAATGAACTGGACGCCCCGTCCTGTCCCCTCAGGGGAAAGGGGATTCACCTCACCACAAGGCAGCCAGGCAGACGCTTTGGAGTCATGGGCCAATTGGTCAACAGAGAGTTCCAGCGTCCGCCCAGGGCATCAGGGCGGGTGTTTCTGGAAAAGCCCTCAGACCTTTGAGAGGAAGTGGAATGCAGGCCTCGATGATGCTGGCTGCAGGAACACTCAGGCTGGCAGGGGTCAGGGCCTCTGGGCCCAGGAGAGCCTGTGCAGGAGCGGGGCCCACAGAGGCCCGAGGCCTGAGGCCTGAGACTGATGCAGGTCAGGGTGCCTGGCAATGTGGCGAGTCTGGGGGCCCAGGCATGAGCTGATGGGCATGTGGGTTGGGGAAGGGGCCGCCGCAGATTGCCATGCCCTGGCCCCCAAAGGAAACCTGTCACTTTGGTCATTTTATGACCTAATTTCTAATTTTTTAATAAAAAGACCATTTATAACAATAGTAAAGAAAATTAAAACATCATCGACCACAAGAAAATTCTGATATCCTCATGACCCAAGGCACCCCTGACATTGTGGCGCCCAGAGCAAGAGCATATAAAGGCACCCGCATGCTGCATGTCCAAGTATTGAAAAGTGATACCTCAAACCAACCAGGCTGTTACATAAAGTGTGGTCACTCCTCTCCTTTGACAAGCACGCCTCCAGAGGTTCCTAGAAGGCCAGGCTGGAGCTGAGAACCCTTGGCCTCCTTGGCGTTCGTGCCTGCGTGTGACTGGTGGGGAGGGATGGCTCCTGACCTGTGGGCCACATGTCTATCTCTCCACCCCAGACTGCATCGTAAATATTTTCTTTGTCTCTACATCATCTTCAGAGTTAAAATATATTTCATTTGTTTTATCACCCTAGAAATCTATAATCATTGTAGATAAATAAGAATACACAGAGAATTATGAATAAAGAATTACTGCATATTCCCAGAACCCATAGATAGGTGCTATTAACATTTTGCATATTTCTTTTCAGAATGCTTATGATACATATTCATATATATATATATATAGTTTTCTTTTCAAAAATAGAAATTCCCTGTCATTGTGGTTTTGTAGCTTACTTTCTCTGCATTTACTGTGTCTCAAATTTCCCCAGGTGAATACACAAATTTCTCCAACATTTTTCTTAATGGCACTTGGTATTTCATGGTATGGCTAAACAACAACGAGAATAATAATATGATACAGGCTGGCTGTGTGCCGTGCTCTGCACCTATTTCCTGGTATGGACTCTTCACAGCGTTTCGGAAAGGCAGGCGTTACTCTGCTCACTCTTTGGAAGCTCAGGCACCTGGTAGACCCTAGTGGACCCAAATGTAGCGTGTTTCTGAGTTTCTGATATTGTAAATGATACTGTGTTGAACTTGAGGAACTCAGGGCTTTTTGTACTTGCCCTAGTTTCCCTCAGAAATATTTCTAGAAATGGAATTCTAGGTTCAAAGACTATGCATGTTTTAAATAAATTGTGTATGCATTGCCAACGGTGGCTGATGCCTGTAATCCCAGCACTTAGGGAGGCTGAGGCAGGTGGATCACGAGGTCAGGAGATCGAGACCATCCTGGCTAACATGGTGAAACCCGGTCTCTACTAAAAACACAAAAAAATTAGCCGGGTGTGGTGGCGGGCGCCTGTAGTCCCAGCTACACGGGAGGCTGAGGCAGGAGAATGGTGTGAACCAGGGGGGCAGAGCTTGCATTGAGCCTTGATAGCACCACTGCACTGCAGCCTGGGCGACAGAGGGAGACTCCGTCTCAAAAAAGAAAAGAAAATGCTTTTACCAATTTACGTTTTCACCCAACAACGTAGGATAATTTCTCCTTCCTTCCACCAGGTTCTTGAGAACAGTGCTATGGCCACTAAAGAGCAAGGCAGAACAGAACAGGCAAACAAACCTCTCCTAGGATACCGACAGGGAGGACGCCACAGGAACACCACGGTGAGACCTGCGGCCCCGGGTGAACGCACGCTCCTCTATCCACCATTCCTGTTTCTCTTTTGTGAAACGTCTTTGCCACAATACTGGCCCATTTTCCACATAGGGATTTCTCTTTTCCTTATTGATTTGTTGAGTCTTTTCTTCTGTCCAGGGTAATAACCATAGGCTACTCACACATTTAGCAAACATTGTCTCTCAATTTGCTTTCATTTTAATTTTTAATTAGGTATTTCTTCGTTTAGCAGTGTTTTCATCTTCGTCCAGAGAAATCTCTAGTCATTTCTTCTGTTTTCTTATTTAGGCCTTGTGCTTGGAAAGGCCTCACTCAAAATGTCTATATCTTTTTTTAAAAAATCATGTATATTTATCCCATTTATTTATTGTCACCCAGGCTGGAGTGCAGTGACACGATCTCTGCTCACTGCAACTTCTGCCTCCCAGGTTCAAATGATTGTCCTGCCTCAGCCTCCCAAGTAGCTGGGATTACAGGTGCCTGCCACCACGCTTGGCTTAATTTTTTTTTTTGGAAACAGAGTCTTGCTCTGTTGCCCAGGCTGGAGTGCCATGGTGCGATCTCAGCTCACTGCAACCTCTGCCCCCAGGGCTCTAGCAATTTTCCTACCTCAGCCTCCTGACTAGCTGGGATTACAGCTGCCTGCCATCACGCCCAGCTTTTTTTTTTTTTTTTTTTTTTTTTGTATTTTTAGTAGAGACGGGGTTTCACTATGTTGACCAGGCTAGTCTTGAAACCCTGAAACCCAAGGGTGATCCACACGCCTTGTCCTCCCAAAGTGCTGGGATTACTGGCGTGAGCCACCATCCCTGGCCTTATCCCTTTTATTATATAATGCTATTTTTCATTTACTTCTTTATTCCATCTGGAGTTTATTTGTTGTAAGATGTATCATAAAGATCTAAGTTTTTTTTGAAAAATAGTTTACCAATTATTTACATCATGCATTGAATAATCTATTCCTCCTGTGTACATTTGAAATAACTCCATTATTTCATTTTTAAAAAGAATTTTCTTTGTAGAAACAGGGTTTTGCTTTGTTACTCAGACTGGTCTTAAACTGTGCTCAAGCAATCCTCTGGCTTCAGCCTTCCAAAGTGTTGAGATTAAAGGTATGAGCCCCCATGCCCAGCCTCCATTATTTTTTAAAATGTTTTCAGGGCTTATATTTTTAGTCTAAGTTCTTTGTCTAGCTGTGGTGATCTGGAATTTCTGGAGTCACATGGTTTGCTGCATATGACATGCATATTAATATATACTAATATGTGAAAGTAGAAATTCCTGTTTATTTTCATATTTCAAAGTATTGCTGTTTTTCTTGTGGGGGGTGTTTCATTGATTGTAATATTTACTTTCATCAGCTGCATTGTATTCGTCAGTCAATATGTCAATTTTCTAAAGCATGTCTAAAAATAGCTTTAGCTTCTCTCTATAGAAGAACAGTTTTGCTTTTGTTGAATTACCCCTTGAAGATATATTCCCAGGTATCATCATTTGGAAAATATTCCAGTCCTTTCCCTCATATTGAACTGTGAAGCCAAAATTTCCTCCTCTTGTCCATCCATGAAAGTACCTTTCACCTTCGTCCTTGGCTACCATCAGCCTTTTTCACTGGGGAGTGGCTTTGAGTCCTTGTCTTCGCAGCTTCAGATCAGAGCTCAGTTGAGCCCCAGGTTCTGTAGGAGCCCACAGCCGTGAGGGAGCTTGCTCTGCAATGCCTATTTAGACCTGTGGATTGCCAGGGACCGTAGCATCATAAGGGCCTGAATGTGTAGGGACTGTAGGCTTGGGGCCCTCTGTTGTGTCCTGTCCTGCATAACTAGGGGGTCAATAAAGGTCTTCATAATCTTGGGTATTTGCTTAATAAAAGTTTCTTGAGAATGTGTTGAGCCTAAGAAAGCATAAAAAGGAAAATACAGGAAGTGGGGTCTCCTTCTCCGTCTCAAACTCAAATGCTACTCCATCCTGTGATCTTTGCTAACTTAACAGAAGCAGAAAGCAAATTTTATGTTTGAACTCAGAGTTATTCGGGATATATATTAGTCTGTTCTCACGTTGCTAATAATCCCAAGACTGGGTAATTTATAAAGAAAAAGAGGTTTAATGGAGTCGCAGTTTCACAAGGCTGGAGAGGCCTCACCATCGTGGCAGAAAGGCAAGACAGTGTGTGCAGGGGAACTCCCATTTATAAAACTATCACATCTCATGAGACTTATTCACTACCACGAGAACAGCATGGGAAACACAGGCCTCCATGATTCAGTTACCTCCCACTGGGTCCCTCCGATGACACGTGGGGATTATTGCAATTCAGGATGAGATTTGGGTGGGGACACAGTCAAGCCATATCAGAACAGAAAGGGGAGATGGAAAAATCTAGTATCAGAATGCCCTGGAAGACAGTGGAGCGAGAACTAAACCTACTGTGTGTTCAGTCTGGAGGCGCAACTCTCCTCCCTCGATGTGAGGTGGATTGCTGGAGTCCTTCCAGAAGCTCCTACCAGCAGATCCTGCCTAAGTGCTCCCTGCTGGGCTTCTCAGTGGGCTGGAGTGCATGAAGTGGGGCTCTGCAGCCTGGGGACCCTTTCCTGGCTTTATCACTGAGCTTGGGGTGAAGGAAGAAGAAAAGGGGGCTGCACCCTCAGGATAGAGTGGCCTCGGTGCTCCCACCACAAGTAAACGCTGAGCACCCCAACCTCAAGTGTCTGGACTGATCTGCCTTGACTTTGGGTAATGAAGCCCATTTCTGCATCCCTTCTCTCTGCCTGGTTTCACAGAATTGCTCTGTTTTCCTACTGTTTTGCAAATGCATGAAAATGCCTAGAAATTTTAGTCACCACGTGAGTCCTTTTAATACATCTGAAAAGTAGGAAGGGATGTTTTTATCTCAAACAAATGGCATTGAGGCGCAATATGTTACATTAAGAAAGGCTAATTTTGTATTATTAAATATAATCAGAAACACAACGTGAGGCTCATCGTGTTGACATGGTGTGCCAGGTATCTCAACACCACTCAGCAGGCTGCCTTGTTTGCACACTGCTTAAACTTCCTCATCGATGAGTCTTTGCATGATAACCAGAATATTAAAAATATATTAAAAGTGGCCTCATGCTTCTCAGTAAATGCAAGCATGGGTTACTGGGAGATGACTCCCCTCAGCCAGAACTGCAGGCTCCAAAGGCACAGCAGCTACTCAGAGGTTTCTTGAATAGGATCTCGGTGGAGTCGTAGACTGCTCTCTGCCGCATGGAGGACGGGATACACTCTCTGATCCTGACAGCTATTTCTTTGGGGTCAAAGCTGTAACTGCCTGTTGCTGACTCCCTACCACCCCTGCAACCAAGCATGTCCTCAATATTCCGCCTACCCCTACCCTCACACCACTCTGGATGGTTCTGGAAGGTTCCTAAGAAGATTGGGGTAGGTAGCTACACAGGTAGTATTTTCTGGATGTGGGATTTGCACTGATTTTCTACAGAAAGCAGGGATCTTGGGGGAAAGAAGAGCAAACCAAGAGACAGATAATGTTTTGCTCCCAGACAAAACAGGCCTCATAATCCTCGGTTACCCTTGCTGTTCTCTAAATAATAAGACATACTTTGAGTTCTTTGTAAAAGCGGGTGTGATGGTCACCTACCTGGACCACAGAAGATGCCCAGCCCTGCTCCTGTGAGATGTCAGTCCTATGATCGGGTTACATTATTTGCTAAAGGTGAAGGGGTTCTGCAGATGGAATCCAGATTTCTAATCAGCTTGATGTTGAATTAATCAAGGGTGATTTTCCTGAGTGGGCCTCAGTAAATCAGGTGAAATTCCTTAAAAAAGGACTGGACCCTCTCTGCTGGCTTTGAGGAAGTGAATAGCCAGTGAGCTGGTGGCAGGGAACTATTGGAGCCTGTAGGTACTTAGCATGGTCTCCATTGACTGACAGCAAGAAAGTAGGCACTGTAGTCCTACAACCACAAGGAACTGAATTCTGCCAACAGCCACATGAGCTTGGAAGGGGACCCCGACCTCCAGAAAAGACTGCAGCCCCACTGCTGACCTCTTTATTACAGTGTGTCAGAGCCTGAGCACAGGACCAGCTAAGCCATGGCCACTCTTGATGGTGAAATGATGAATGCGTGTTTTTTTAAGTGGCTAAATTTGTGGTGATTTCTTAGTGAGCAATGGAACACTAGCGCACGTAGGAAAGAGTGGATATTTCCATGCTTAGGAAATCTGTGCATTTCCAGGGTGACTATTCTGCTGGACCTAGAGGGGTGTGTGGCGCTGTGGATTTAATCCCCTAGGAGGCAGCAGGAAGAGTCAAACAGCCCTGAGTGCACACCTTCCAGGGCCAGTGAAGTGATCAGCCTCTGAGAAGCTCGTGAGAGGCACAGTGAAAACCAAAGGTGCCTTGAACTGAATAAGGTTCCAGTGTCTCCTCGGAAGTGGTTCTGGTGAAACTGTCACTGGCAAACATGCGCCTTTTAAAACCCCATTGTCTTGACTGCACATTGTCGTTCATCATGACCACATTTTTTTCTGCTCAAACAAAGAACAAATGTAACCTTTACAAGATAAAATTGGTCTTCTTCATTTCAACCAAGTGAGGGGCCTCACAGTCCCTACACTTGTAATAAGATCTTAGTTTTCAAACTGAAGCTGTTTATTGATGGCCTACTTTTTTCAGTGTATTATAGTAGCATGTCAATAAATTGAAGAATATTTCAGTTTGTTAGATTTCCCCAAGCATTCCGGAGAAATCCTTAGACGATTTGCCATATAAACTCAGTTAATTGCCTTATATAGTAGAGCTACAGCAACTATTTAGATATATCATATGACAGACATTCCTAAAGTACCAGAAAGACATATTTGTCAATACAGTGATGTATAAGATAATTATTTTTATTATGTGAATTTCTGAGTTGAAATCAAGATAATCTCAGTTGTACTAATGACTGGCATGGCCTTAACTAGTTGTCAAGAAATAAGAAGAAAAGGCTCTCTGGATTATTTTCTGATTCTTCTCAGTTCTTCCTCATGCCTGGAATATAAATCTCAGGGCACCATAAAATTGAATAAAAAACCCGTAAGTTTAAATTATTTTTTATTTTAAGTCAGGTAGGAGCATAATAGAAAAAGATCATCAAAAACAATGAGAAGGAATAATTGTTAATTTCTACAGTACCTTGAAACAGAAGCCCAAGAGAATAAATGGAATAAGGATACTATTAAAATTTCCTCTTTTATTATATCTTCTCTGCCAGAGTAATTGTTGCTGTGTCCAATATATGCAGGGGACAATTTACTAGCTGTTTTCTATTAGTTTTTAACATTAACATATACAGAAATAAAATGAATAGCAAGCTTTCTTTGCTTAATTAAATGACTGACAAGGCACAGGTGTTGCTGGACCGCTCTTCCACATAATATCTAAAAGCTAGGCGAGCCAAATGGAAGTAGCATAAGCAATGCAAACTTCCTCTTTTATTAAGTGAATATTGATGCAATGTTATAGATTATTTTCAGGCTACCAGATAGAAAGGGACACGTGATCCTTTTTTCTCGAGAATTATATATTAGTATTCAGAAAGAAAAAAAAATCCTGATATATCGTTTATGCACAGGTTGGAGGTTTTCACGGATTCTTTCCTCTGGGAAGTCCTTGCTCTTCACAGACACTCTTCGGTGTGGATTTTTCTGGTGGTGAGAAGGCACAGGTGACAAGATACAAGAAATTACGGAGGACACACAAGCTTGTCCCAAACGTCGGATTTCCTACATGACTTTTAAATTGACCGCTTTAGGACCTCAAGATGTGTTCAGGAACGAGTCAGCTCAGTATGCCATGTCAATGAGGTGTGATCAATGCTAACCCCAAGTCAAATGGATGACAGTGTATTCTTTTTCTGAGAACAGGCTACATAGTGGATATCATGCTATTCTCTCTCTTCTCTCTGCTGCTGCTGTCTGTCTCTGCCTACATCTATACATACACGTGTGTAAATATATACACACACACCACAAATATCAGTGTTTAACCCAAGAGCAGCTCTTTGAGGTGGGCACTAGCATCATCCCCAGTTTACAGATGAGGAAACAGAGGCATGGAGGTGTGAGGCCAACACATGCATCCAGGTGTGCTGAACTCAGCATTTAGAGAACTGCACTTGGATGAAGCAGCTGACCAGACTACTCCCTCAGCAGGTTCTTAGTGAGCCCCATTCTGCACCAAGCACTGTGCAGAGCATGGGGACATAGCATGAACACCAGAGGCACAGGCCATGCTTAGTGGACTCATTCTAGGTTAATCTTAAGTATCTGCTACCTAGGGTGATATGACCAACACCACCACCCTAGCCAAACTTAGCAAATTAGTTCCGTCTCAGGAAGTTTAATTAGGTATCACAAGAAAATACCTGACTGCCTTATGACTCTGTTTGGGATGGCCCTGAGACTTGGTGAGCCAGCCTTCTCTGGTTTCAACGAGGACATGGCGTGCTTGCGTGAGCCTTGGTGGTGGTGGGAGTGCTGTGTGTGTGTTCGGGCTAGTTAACAATTTGTTTCTTACTCTATTTATCCAAAGTGTAGAGTCCCTCTAGACATTTCTTGGTTTTCTGACTTGGAAATCAAAAAGGCTTGAATAAAATGCAAAGCAGGTCTATAGTTCAGTTGACCCATGTTTGGCTTATCATCTAATTCAGTAAAGCCCTTCCCCATGTAGATATTAGAGGTTTTAGCAACAAGGGTGAGCGCAATGGACAGAGGCTTCAGTTTTTCTGACTTGGAGATCAAAAAGGCTCAAATAAATTGTAAAGCATGCCTATAGGTAAGTTGACCCATGTTTGGTCTATTATCTAATTCAGTAAAGCCCTTCCCCAGGTAGATATTAGATGTTTTAGCAACAAGGGTGAGTGCAATGGACAGTGGCTTCAATTTTTATGACTCTGAAAATCAGGGACCTCCAGGAAGAAGCCATTCAGGCTGGGGGACCCCTGAGCCATCACCAGCTTCATGTTTCTTTGGTCTTCCCAGTGGTATTTTCTGCATTAGCCATGATTTCTTCCCAATCGCCTTATGGTAGTGCCTGGGCAGCCCCCATCAAAATGTAGATGCTGAAAGGTTTACAATGGCTGTATATAGTGCCACCAATGGTGTGTGAACTCCTCAAAAGAACGTCCTGGCTGCAAAGATACAGTAATTCACATTTCCAATATTGCTAATAAAATGTAACAAATGGAAAACCAAAATGTCAAACAAGCAATAACACTGATGGTAATTTCTCTTAGGCTGAGTAAAGAAAATCATAGTGACTTTAATTGGTTAGAATAGTGAGAAAAGAGAGAAAAAAAACCACCATGAGTTATAGTGACTCAACTAAAGGAAGAGTGAGTATAATTTTATTAAAAGTAGGTGGTAATGATGCAACATGCCTCGAAGAGGAGATATTTCAGAATGGTGTAATTGACTTGAATTAATGATGAGGGTGATGAATGGTGTTCCACCTATGTAAATGAGCTATGCCTGAGACTCCAGACCCATGAATGCGCAGCTGTGCTCTAGTGGACCACCGCATCATATTTCATGAAGTTCAAGTTGTGAGGGAAGAGGACTAATATTTATGGAGTGCAAAGCACTGTGGGACTTTGTGGGAAACCACATCTATTCAACATAGAAAAAAAGATGTCAGAAAATATCTTAGTATTTCCTCCTGCAACCCAGAGACTGAAGCCTCCCACATCTAAAGCTGTCATTAACCCATTTTCCAGATCGAAAGAAAGCTCTGGTAAATGCATTGATGCCGTTCTGTGCCCTGGAATGTCCTTTCTAGATCTTCAGTGTGTTCTTCTGCCTTACCAGGAATAAGTGTTGATCATGATTTGGGGAATCTCGCTGAATAATCCTCTTGTGGTTTGCTGCAATTGAATTCGTTGCTGCTTACGTATTGCTTGTTGGTGATTTTTCCCTTAAAGCCTTCAGCCCCATAGAGGGCCACCATCCACACAGAAGAAATTGCAACTTTTTTTGAAAAAGGAAGTATCATTTAGATTGCAAGAACATAATGCTAAAAGAACAAGACAGCACTTGGAATATGCTGGTTCAGGTGTTTGCAAATATGTAGAGGCCCTGTGGTGGGTTCACAAATGGCTGGGTCGGTGGCTGCAGGCTCCCTGGAGAGGGCATGGTGGGGACACAGTCTCACAGTTGTAGGCAGTGATGATTGTGGAAAGGCTGTGTTGTGCTTGGTGTTACAATCTTCAGACTCTTTTCCATTATTCTAAACTCTAGCTAGCACCAGCTCCAGGTTGGGTCACCTTTGGAATAGGTTATTGTTTCTCCAGTTTTTTGTTTATATATGTTCAAGGGGTGGCAATTAGATGACAATTCCTGGCTTTTTTTCTTTTTTCCTTTTGCATTTACAACGCTGTTGCTAAAAATCAAAAGACACATAAAATGGGGAACATGTCCAGATATCTACAGTTTGATCCATGTTTCACACAGAGTTATCACATTAAGAAAGGTTAATTCTGTATTAAATATAATCAGAAGCACAACACGGGGCTTGTCAGGCTGACACGGGGTGGCGGATACTATAATTCTGCTCAGCAGGAAGGCTTGTTATATTTTTTATATGTTGGTAGATGTCTACTTAGAATTGATCAAACCTTTGCTTCCGAAACATATATGCCAACACCTCCACTACACACCATAAACTAGACTCTCAGAAAACAATAATGATGCTTATCAGTCACTCGCCTTGAGTTTGCTTGTGAGAAACCCCCAGCCAGTGTGCTATTGGAGATCTTAAAACATAGATCTTTTTGCTGTACTGATAATTCACTCACAGCTTGAGATTGATGACTATGTGAAGTCCATAAAAGATGTTACCACTATATTTTGTTCTTATGATTTATTTTATCATGTTGTCAAGGTTTGCAGAAAACAAGAAACAAATCAATGAATGTCATGCTTAAATATTAAAGAAGGCTGTAATATACATTTTTATTCAGATGCCTTATTCAATCTTGTGGCTCAGAAAAGAGTAGTGGCAACCAAGCTTTTATTTGAATTACTTTTGGAAAAATTAATTTAGGAGGACTGTTGAATTGTGAATGGCAAAAGGCAGCTAACCTTATTTGCTTAAATAGGAATAGATGGTTGCTGGACTCCTTGGAAAAGCAGTTCTAACAAACCACAGGGAAGGGAATGGATTTTAAAGCATCAAGAACTTTGGGGCCGGAGTGTGCTTAACAAGTTCAAGCCCACGGCGTGGATAGAAGGGTATTTGGAGAGAAGCAAAAGGATAAGACTTTGCTTCAGGGATGGGGGATGGGTGCTGTGTGCTTTGCTTTTGAAACGAATCATTTCCTTCATCATTATGTGAAATCGAGATCACCATCTATTCCTAGGGCAGGCACTGTCTGTGAGTGTGGCCTATTCCAGAACTGTTGGCCTTTCCCGCACCTCATTAGATAGCCAGCAGAGAAGAACAGCTCAATCTTGCTTTTCTTTCTGAATTTGACTGGCTTCCTGAAAAAGGGGTCTACCTGTGCCCATGTTGTCCATGCCACATTGAAACGACCCAGAGAGCTGGAGACTGCACATTTCTAGGACATGAAAAAATATACTCTGAGCTTCAGGGCTTTTGTTTTTCTTTTCTGAAACAAGATGAGGGCAAAAAAAAAAAAAAAAACAAAAAACAAACAAACAAACAAACAAACTTAAAAACATCGATGTCAAAACCAAAGCTCCCATGTCATGTCCTGTCCCAGCCTCAGTACAATTCAGCCTAATCTCTTTCTCAAAACTCAGCCTGTGTACTTCGAGGTCCTGCACGCCTTTGGAGTATCAAAGAAAAAGTAATTAGGTTCAGCATCATTTCGCTGTTAAGTGTATTTTATTGTATTTTATTATATTCTTGTTTCGTGAAAATTGGTAATCAACACATGGTATATATGCTGATTCCAAATTAACATGAATATTCAATTAACCACAAGACCCTGCTCTTTGACCATTCTGAATAAACTAGAGTTTATTTGAATTTAGAAAACAGATAAATTAGGAGGTGATCATTTGCATTACAATAACACTCTTCATTCTAAGGGAGGATTCCTTGTGGGATTCTTTTAAATAGAAAGCTCTCAAAGTACTTTGAAAAATATAATTTGATTTTTAAAAATTCTTTTCTCATGTAGTTTCTCAGGACCATGCCTATTGTGTGAAATGAGAGGCATCTCGATTTAATTTGGTCAAGAGCGAGCTTAATCGCAAATATTTTGGACTTAAAAAAATTCAGATGGAGTCACGTGAAACGCATACCCAGACATCAAACTTACGTTTTATTTCATTACCATTGTCTTTCCATCACGGTCAGCCTGAATGCAAATTCCAATTTTGTGGGTTCTCCATTTAACCTGTGCTTACTGTGCCTGTAGCCGAACAAGAGGAGATTATCTGAGGACAAATGAGACGCCTCCGTGTCCAGTGATGACTAGGTTATTCGTGCCTTCCCTTTAGTACACCAGGGATGGAAACATAAGGAGAGGGCCTGGAGCTCACAGCAGCCGCCCCTGGAGCCTCCAGGATTGCTTAAGCAGTTTTGGTGGGAGAAGATCCAGTTGCAATCCCACAGAACTATTGTTCGTTACATTCAGCAAGCTCTCCGTGTGTGTGTGTGTGTGTGTGTGTGTGTGTGTGTGTGTGTACAGTCACCGGGATGGCTGCTCTGGTGCTTAAGACCACGAAGAACAGACTGGGCGCAGTGGCTCATGCCTATAATCCCAGCACTATGGAAGGCCGAGGTGGGTGGATCACCTGAGGTCAGGAGTTAGAGACCAGCCTGGCCAACATGGAGAAACCCCATCTCTACTACAAATACAAAAATTAACTGGGCATGGTGGCAGACGCCTGTAATCCCAGCTACTCGGGAGGCTTAGGCAGGAGAATCACTGGAATCTGGGAGATGGAGGTTGCAGTGAGCCGAGATAGTGTCACTGCACTCTAGCCCGGGCAACAGAGGGAGACTCCGTCTCAAAACAAAAAAACAAAAAACCAAGAAAACAAAAAAACGAAGAACAGAAATACTGAGTGATGGTGAGATTCTCAAATGAATGGGCCTGCAAGGCTGTGGCACAGGGTAGGAAGTCTGGTGTCTTTGCGGAGAAAGTCGGTGGGTCAGGACCAGGAAGAGCTGACTATATGTCTGCCACTCCTCCTCACTCTCCCCTGGACCCTGGGACCACTTCCTTTGCAAGTTGTCCTCCTGGGCCTGGTCTCCAAAGGGAGAGAACTCTTGCTCAGACCAAGGGAACTCTAAGATGAACTCTCTCTCCTTAGTGCAGCATTTCCCAAGTCACGTGCAAAGGCCCAATGGCAAAAATGGTTGTATAGTCAAAGAAGTTTGGAAACCTTGGGTAAGCAAAGTGAACAAGGTTCTGAGAAGTCCTATCTATAGTCTTTTCAGGAAGTGTCTCTTAAACAAAGTGCTTATCAAAACATACTTTGGAAAAGGCTCTCTGAGTCCTTGTCTCTGGGAGGGGCAGAAGACAGTCTGATTAAACAGAGTCCTTCTGTGACAGGGAGGTTTCCTCCTCTGAATTCTTCCTGGGATATTTGTACATGTGTCCAGAGAGCTCATCAGACAGATGGATATCTTCACTGGGAGATTTAGGATGTTGCCGAGACACTTTTTAGAGTAGCAGGACCTTCCTAAATCTAGACTCTGGGCCACACTGTGACAGCGGGACTCAGAGGTTTCAGGAGAACCTCAAAGCCACTCTCCTCCCCACTCCCACCCTCCTGTGGCCATATTTCTTAACTGTCCTTAGCTTCTCTACTCTCTCCCTTGTTCCCACGTTGCCCAGGGATGCAGGTCATCATGAGGTGACCTCAGGGAGATTACTCCCTGGACAGGAGAAGGCCTTTACATCTCTCTTAAGCTGAAATACCAAAAGAGGCCCCAATTACTCTCGAAGCTATTGGACAGAAGCTCCAAGTCCTATTCCTGGATGGTGTGGGAGGGAGCTGCGTCGAATCGTATTGAGGAGTTCAGTAGAAAGGAGCACCAAGGGCTCTGCTCCCAAACGGCTTCTTTCCAGGTCTGTATCCTGAAGTTCTTGATATGTGCACTCTGTGCCCTCCCATCCAGCTTCAGCCTGTGTTCTCGCCACCCAGAACCCAGGCAGAGAGTACCCTCAACTCCCCCTACCCCCAGCCCGCCACATTCTGTGACTGCAGCTATGTGAGTTAGCAACTGTATTTAGATTTTACATCTAAAAAATAGGAGGGACCACATTTCTTCAGGAATAACACTTGGTTACTTCCCATTAGAATGTGTTCACCAAAAGATTGTTCTGAACTTCAAAAAATTAAGCATTTATTCAGCCCTTCCAACTTCTTTTCTAATGCTTTTTAGAAATAGAGGGACCTCTGAAGAGATGTCCACTCCAATCCCTTTACTGCGAGGCCCAGAGCGAGCACGTGACCTCTCACCCCAGCCATGAGGATGCTGGCGTGAAGCCTGCACTGGCCCAGCTGCCAACTCCTGCTCTGCCCATCCTGGAGCCCCACACGGCTCCTCAGGCAACGAGACCTCTGTTTTAAAGAAGCCTCATTGTTCAATAATTTGGCAAAGTAGCCAGATTATCTGGGTGCCTGGGGTGTGGTGGAAAGAGCCCTGTACCAGCTGGCAGAAGGACTGACCTTAAGACACCTGCTTGGTTCACTCTAGTGACTTTCTTGGGTAAGCTACATGTCAGGGCAAGGACAGAAAGACCCATCATACTGCACAGGTTTGGGGGATAAGGAAATCATGCCTGCAGAAATACCGTATAAACCATAAAGCATCATGCAAATGTAAGGTTTTATTTGTATTTCGTTCAAGGTAAACTAAGATGGAAGGAGAACGCTTAGGCAGATGGTAACGTTGGTCCATTCCCTGGCACATCATAATCCATGGAAGAGTTCATAAATCTGCTGAATGCCAAATCAGGCTCATCCAGGAGAGGAGTGGGAAGAACTTGCTTCCTCCTGTTCCGTATCTACTGGACCCTGGAGGTGATCCTGCAGCTGGATGTGCCCAGGCACCTGTGACTCATGCTGCCTCGAGGTCCTCATTCAGAGAGGGCCTCTACCTAGGGGGCATTGCTGTGCCCAGCCCTTTGTTCCTCCTCACACAAGGTCTGTGCAGGGGCGTGAATGCACCCAGCCCTGGGAGCCATGACTTGGACATTGCAGCTTTCTGTGACTCTAGGAATCACCTGGAATTCACTCTATACTTTAAGAAAACAGTGATCCCCAGGAGGCACGCCCGCAGTGGTGGAGTGGTGCAACCTGTGAGCGAGAGTTGGAATTCTTCTGCAGATTGGATCCATGTTGAGGTGCCTCATAGAAGCACACACACAGGCCGAAGGGGTGCACAGAACACCCTTGGTCCAGGCTTCCCCTCCTTTAAGTATCTGCTTAATGGCAGGTGTGGAAGATCAGCTGCAAATGACTTTGAGTGGCCTCTCAATAAACCAGAGGTCTGTAAGATGATGGAATGCCAGGCTGTGCTTGGGTGAAGTGGGCGGGTGGCCGGAGGTGTGCAGGTGGTGACATGAGGCCCTCTCCCCTGGGACAGGTTCCTGTGGCCAAGCACCCCAGATGCTGTAGCAGGGAGGCTACTGGGCCTCGTGTGAATTCCTGGGAGTGGGGGCACACCCCCGTCATTGCAGAAATGACACCGGAGCTGTCCCTCCCAGCACTGGACTGCAGTTTGGGCCTTTTGAAAGGTTCCAGACTCAAGAATTCTCATCATGTAAATTTCTGATGGCTTCTCAGTAGCTTTTGGAAGATCTTCATTTCCTTTTGCTGAGTCTGCCATTCTTAAGATGGGGACATTTCTTAAAGGGGGCAGCAGAAGGCCACCTGGAAGCTCACTCCTTATTTGAAATGGTGCTTCTTGAAGTTTCATTAAGCTGTCCTCCAATCTCTTTTCCAAAGGGACCTTGTGACCTTCCTCAAGGTGTGCCTGGAATAAAAAACACCACTGGAAGTTTAGACTTGACCCAATGCTGTGCAAAGGAAGCAAAAGAGAACAAGCAGCAGGGGCGCGGTGAGTTGCCTGGCCACAGCACCCACAGCAGGTGCAGCGCTGCCGACTGAGATTTCCTGCCAGCAACCGTCCTCCTGAGCCCTGCCGGCCGGTCTGCGTACAGCTGTGAGCCACGGCACACGCAAGTGTCCTGAGAGGTGAGGGACCACGCTTCTTGCCATCTGGGCACTGCTTGGCCGGGTCTCTCATGCTATGGTTGCCACGGGTCTGGGTGGGAGTCAGCCCTGGATTTCTCTTTTACAAAGAGAGATGATTTGTGATTCTTAGAATCTGGGATCGGGGGCACAGGTCCCACTGGCAATTCCTGTCTTAATGAAGGAGGCAGATGGACAGGAAAACGTGCCATGGGTTAGGTACCTGGGGCTCTCTTGCTCTGCATAGTGCACAAGGTCACATTTCCAGGCTTCTAGATCATTCCAGGGATTTTCCCTGAGTAGGAGTTTGAGACCTAATGAATTTAAGGCTTGCAGTTCTCTGTAGTCGGCATTTAGGTCGAGGAGGAGCTATTGTCTTCTGAAACCATCAAAGCAATATTTTGTTGCTGTCACCCTGATCCTGGCCAGCTTCTTTAGAAGAGTGCTCCCCTCCCTTTCTACAGTCCCTCACCACTCACTTCCTACTGGCACCTGGAGACCTACCTGTGCATGATTATTTAAAGCTGACCACTAAGAGTTTCAAAATGCCTCCTCCCTCCCCATGGCCACAGGGCAGCAGCCAGGGGACTGCTTTGTGCCAGGCCTCCTGCCCAGGCTGCCAGCCCCAGGGCCTTGAGCTCAAGTGGGGCATCTGCCCACAGCATCTTCTTTCCCAGCTGCACCACATGAACTCAGACCTCTGGTTGGGTCATGGAGCTTCCCGCCCAGGCACTTCCCGGACCCTGTGTCCCATGGTGTTTCTCTAGAAACACTCAGATGCATAATCTGAAGCCTCAAAAGAATGCAAGCACAGGCACAGTGCACACACATGAGAGTGCACAGCGACACGCATGCGCGTACCACACATGCATGTGGACACACATACATGTGGACTGTACAAGTGCACACATGCCGCACACATACACATACAGGTGCACACAGCCACAGGCACACACAGCTGCATGTGCACTGCCTGTGTGTACTGCACGTGTGCACATATGGATGCACATAGCTACACGTGCAGTTGTATGCATAGACCTCACATACATGTACACAATGCACGTGAATATGCATAGCATGCAAGTGTGTACAAGTTACATACATACATATGTGTGTGCCACATGTGTGCTAATGACCACACATGCATGTAAGCAGTCACACATTCACGTGTAAACACAACACACATGCGCACACACCACACGTGAACACCACGCCCAGTGCCCACGCTCCTGTTTCTGCCTAGCGAGTCATTTGGCTCCCTGGGCTGCGGCTCCTGAGTGTGAGGTGCCGAACAACGCTGTATGCATAAGCATTCCTTCTAGAAATGTACCGGATCATTGCTTCTGTTACTAAAAATAATTCTGAACGCCAGCGGCTGAGAGGAATAACCAGGAAGGTGCTTCTAAGCTGCAGTTTCAGTCCATGTCTTGGTGTTAACGTCCGTGCATATTATTTTCAGGTTTTTCCTGGATGAAATTGGCATGGAATGTAGGGGCCTTTCTCTGAAAATCCGATCTGAGTATTGTCCTCTCCTCTCCTCTCCTCTGCTTGGAGTTATAGCAAAATGGACACTGCATCCTTCCCAGTTGTTTCACAGGCAGATGTAACAGTTGATACAAGAAGATTAAAAAAAAAATAGTCGGATGTCTACATTACAGGGAAGAGGGGGTCGAGCGACGAGAGGCAGCACCGCGGTGTCTGGGCGATCGCATGACTGTGTCGTCATCAGTTCTGGGTACAGGTCAGTAACTGTCTCTGCTTCCCCTCCTGAGCCTTCAACCACATCCAATTAGCACTGCCCTGCCGTGACGCAGCCTGCCTCTCTTAATGAGAGCCCCGCTCCAGCGGAGCACGTGCAGTGAGAGCCTTCAGAAACAGGTGCCTTCCGCGGAGCTCGCGTGGGGCGGGCAGAGCAGGCCCTTCCGTCCAGCTCCAAACAGGCAGGCTGCAGCCTCTTGGAACCAAGACTTGGCTGGCAGGGGATCAATTAGACCATTCCGCTGTCCATGGGCTTCCGCGTGGACAGGAGGGAAAGAGTGAAGCCAGGTCTCGCCTCCTAGAGTGAAGCCCTCTCCAGCCGCTGTGTTCACTGCTCGGTGCCTGAGGACTTATTAGTGGATTGCCAGTTTGAGACGCTTCCCTGGATGTTCAGGAAGGCTGGGTGCCCCATGTTTCTCTTCATATATGCATACATACGCATACGCCAAATACACTGAAGTATTCTGCTCATTTGTCTGTTTTAGGAAATAATGTCTCACTTTATAGTAAAATGTGAATGTCTCAAAGGCAGATGCTGTCTTGCTCCACACTTCCATACGCGAGGCCTGTGGCTCCATGGCTGCCATTTGTCCATACTTTCCCTCATCCAGCGGTTTTTGAAGGCGCATCCTCTCTGTGCTGGAGAGCCTAGTCATACCGCGGTGTACAGAGAACCCAGCAGTACTTGGGATATGCAGCGGTGAGCAAAACACAGTCCGTGACTTCACAGGGATTGCCGAGCAGGGCGGGAGAGTGGGTCTGCAGGGATCACACGGCCTCAGGGCTGCCTGGGTATTTCATTGCAAACCATGATACTGGGGGGGTGTGGTCTGCACAAGGGCACAGCATGGGGACTTGGCCTGTTCCAGGAGACTCAGGATTTTCCTCCAGGCAGACAGATTTCAGGGATACTCCTGAGGGAGCAGAGCATTCTGCCGCAAAGCGGGTGTGGGGGGAAGGATTGGGAAACGTCCCAGGCACAGTCTAATTCTGCCAAGGCAGAGTGGTCCTTGTGTCACTGTGTGAAGGTGGCCTGTTTCCCTGGAACGCTCCACAGAGCTTTCTCGCCAGTGAGTGCAGGGAAAGAGGACGCTGAGGTCACTTGAGCTCGTGGCTGTCTCCGTGGCCTTTCTTTCTGTAACTGATGGAACTAAATGCTTTTCATCTCCTTCCTGGAAGAGGCCTGGGGTTCTGTTCCTGCCAGGTGGCACAGGGGAGGGGCCTGGGGCTGCTTTTAAAAACGGTTTAATTGCTGTGGCTTCCACATGGAGCACTGCATCCCTTTTCCTCATGAGGCAGAGACACTATCTGTGGCACCGGGATTAGACTGGCGGCGCCTCCCTTTTCTGCAGAAAGAGGCCTGACGATGGTCCTGGGCTGGGGCCTCCCTGATGGGAAGCGGATGGACAATCGTGGAGTTAGAGACCCTTGGGAAGGGACGGTGGGTGGGGTCCTCTCCCTGAAGCCCTTTGTCTGCTGTACCTTCCCTCCTTCCCTCCTAGCCTGTCTCTCCTGGCTCCCCTTCCCCTGAATGTGTTACCCTAGTGCGCCTCTCAGGATACAATTCCAAGCAAGCCACTCTCAGGACGAAACCATCTATGGCTCCCTAGGGCCTATAGCATAAAGCCCGCACTCAGCCTCACACAGAAAACCCTTCATATGTGGCTCCACACCCGTTTTTCCAACTCCTCTCCAGCAGCTCCTTAGCCCCATCATCCTGGGTTTCCACCCAAGGTAGCCCTAAAACATGCATCCATGTCCCAGCCCTGGAACCTGGGAAAGTCACCTCATTTGGAAGAAGGGTCTTTGTAAATATGATTACTTAAGGATCTTTAGATGAGATCATCTTGGATTATCTGGCCGGGCCCTAAATCCAAGGGTAAATGTCCTTATAAGAGACACACACAGAGTATGGAAGGTAGTGGAAAGACGTAGGCAGAGATTGGAGGGATGCAGATGTGAGCGCAGGAGTGCCTGCAGCCCTGGTAGCTGGAAGAGGCAAATAAATGCTCCCTGAGCTCCCTCAGAGACTTTGGAGGGAGTGGAGACCTGCTGACACTTGGTTTTAAACTTCTGGCCTCTGAAACTGTGAGATGACATTTCGATTGCTTTAAGCCACCAGACTTTTCCTCTTTCATGACAGCAGCCACGGGGCATTAACACCCCCACCAGCCTTCACATTTCTGTACCCTCGCATGCCTCCCCTCCTCTGTGTCAGTGCGTGAACTGTTCCCCTGGCTGAGGACATGCACGCAGCTTTCTACAGCCACCGAAGTCCTTTTCACTCCTCAATATGGCAGGATTATAATGTCACTCCACACCGCACCAAGGTACTGGTTGGGTGACTTTTTGTTTTCCCTTAGAGAGAAAGGCCTATCTCTGATGCATGTCTTCTCTCCCTATATATGATGAAATATCCAGGAAGTGGTAGGAATACCACAAGTATTTGCTGAATAATAAACAATTAAACTAGCCACCGTGGGTTCCACTGTAGCAGAACAGGGAAAAAGGAAGGGGGATACGATTGATGGTGGATCATATTCATGCACTGTTGTCCTTCTAAGAAGCTCTGAATTCCAGGCTACCCTTTAATTCAACACACAGTGTGTGGTTTTGCCCATACTCCAGCTGCTAACCTGGTCACCAGGGACTCAGAGATGGAAATAAGAGATTTCTCTCTCTCAAACTCGGAGCCCAGGACCACAGACTGACCAATAAGCAAATGTAACTATCATTAGCACCAATCACTGAGTTTATTCGTATGCCAGGTACGGTGTGAATTGCTTTACATAATTTAATTAGGGTTGCTGGGTTTAGAAAATGAAAACACAGAATGCATAGTTGTATTTGAATGTTAGATACATAACAAAAATTTTGGTGTAAGTATGCCTCATGCAGTATTTGGGATATACTTACACTGAAAGTCTATCCACTGTGTATCTGAAAGCATATTTTGAACTGGGCACCCTGTGTTTTTCTGGCAACCCTGATTTAGCCATCACAGCAGTTCTACGAAGTAGATCGTAACAGGATCTCCAGGTTACAGATAAGAAAACAGAGGATGAAGAGGTCTGTGTCATTTCACTTTGGCATCAAATGAATAAGCATCTTGTCCAGGAGGTGGTTATAATGGACTTATAGAAGCATGATCCTGATGTCCAAAGAGCTGCTGGGAGTTTCTCAGGATGCCTGGGATGGAATGTGCCAGTCAGAAGCTCTGGGACCCTGCTTTTTGGTAGAAGTGGGGAGAATTGTCTGCAGGGGAGCTGGGAGTGAGGAGGGAGAACTTGGCGGGTAGAGTTATACAGTTTGAGGGACGGCCCCACCAGTTGTAGATAGCGTGCGGAATCTGTGAGCTGAAAGGAGCCCGAGGAAGTATCAAATCCAGAGTTTTCCTAAATGTGCTCTGTGGACCGATCCCTAGAGAAGTCCATTGAAAGAGTGGGCCTCGTGATCTCATGGTGTTGTGGGACCCCTGGTGACCCCTGATCTTGATGACCCCTGATCACATCAGCATATGAACGGTCAACCAGCCTTGTAGAAAGGAGCGCTTGAGCTGTGTTAGTGCAGTGCGTTGAGAATGTTCTTCAGCACCAAAGTTTTTGATATTCCTTACATCATCTTCTGGGAGGCCCGCAGCTTGTAGAACACATTTGAACAATTCTGTACCCAAACCAGAGCAAGTGAGAAGTGGCCACCTCAGATGGACGAAGGCCCTCCCTTTCAGGCCCATGTATCCAGTATTATTGCACAAATCACACATTGTCTCACCCACATGCCCATTCACCTTGCTAAATTAATCATCATCTGCTTAGAGCCTAGGTCAGTGCCTGAGGAAAGGATGTTTTCTTACTTTTATTTCCAACTATTATTTCAAGTTCAGGACTACATGTGCAGCATGTGCAGGTTTGTTACATATATAAACATGTGCCATGGTGACTAGCTGTACAGATCATCCCATTACCCAGGTATTCAGCCCAGCATCCATTAGCTATTCTTCCTGATGCTCTCCCTCCTCGCCCTGCCCTTCTCCAGACCCCAGTGTGTGTTGTTTCCCACTATGTGTCCATGTGTTCTCATCATTTAGCTCCCACTTATAAGTGAGAATGTGTAGTATTTGGTTTTCTGTTGCTGTGTTAGCTTGCTAAAGATAACGGCATCCAGCTTCATCCATGTCCCTGCAAAAGACATAATCTTGTTCCTTTTATGGCTGCATAGTATTCCATGATATATATGTATGACATTTTCTGTATCCAGTTTATCACTGATGGACACTGTGGTTGATTCCATGTCTTTGGAAAGTGTGTTTTCAATGAGTGTTTGAATGAAAGGATGTAGGGCCCACCTGTTTATGGCTCACATTCCTGGAGCCACCAGGAACCTGTGAGTGCTGGGGCAGCCCATTTCTTTCTCCACCACCATCCAGTTAGAAATAGCTCATGAAACACCGTTCTGACCATGCCTGCTGGCTGGGCAGTCCACTTTCCTCATGAGCTTCCTCCACTCCCTTCTCCAGTCCCAGTCCAACTCCTGGAGCTGCCACCTCTCCCCAAGTGACAGTGACAGCTCTCTGGGTATTGGGGCCAGCTACCTCTCCTCACAGGGCTGGGTACTGGTGGCAGCTACCCTCTTCACAGGGACCTCTGCACTGAGGCTGTCATGCTCATACAAGGAAGGAACTGCGAGGACCCAGGCCAGATCCATCTCCTGATGGCTGGGCAGGTGGAACTCAGGTGTGACCCATCAGTGCAGCTGACTTCAAACTTGAAAGGCTTTGGAGAGGATGGGCTAGGGAGACAGGATCAGATTAGGTAGGGACCAGGTGAGGGGATGGACAGCGATCGACCTTGAAAACAGGGTTAATTCCTGAGGCTGAGAATCACAGCTGCTGCAGAGTCTCTTAAATAAGCAGACAGCGGCCTGGACTCCAGGTTCTGATGAGAACGTGGGCCACAGAGTTACTGCAGGGGCTCTGCTCGCCAACTGGCTCAGACAGAGGGAGCCACCATTCTCTAGGAGAACCTGGACATTTTACAGACAGAGTGATGGAGGCTTTACTGAGCTGGGAAGCCAGACAGCACCAGCCTCCTGCTCTCCATCACCCAACAGGCCAAGACCTATTCATCTACGCACATGTCGATGGCTGGGCCTAAGGCCAGAGTGATGCCCCCATCACTTGAAGTGCCCTGTTTAAGGTATAATGCTTCTTCCTGAACAATTTCTGTGAGAGCAATGGCCTGACCCCTTCCTGTGGCCGGTCCCTACCTGGTGGAACTGCTCCAGGAGGTCCAGTCTGTGTCAACCTCCTGCCCGGTGACAGCAGCCAGTGGAGGGGCCCGCGACCCACCAGGGCAGGCACTGAGATGGCCCCAGTCAGGTGAGGTCCCGGCCCTGCTCTGCCTGCATCCTGGCCCTGTCTTCATGGCCAGCTGGCATTGGTGGGACCCCATGGAAGCCAGTGGCCAGCCAGGCTCTACTCCACAAGAGCCCTGGTGAGGGCTGACTCCCTGGGCTCAGGTCACACCTGATGCTTTTTTCCAAGGAAGAACCAACGCTTTCAGTGTTCAAGCTAGATCTGCACCAATAATCCATGTATTTTATGCACATGGAGATTTAGCATCATGGATTGAAAGAGGACTCCAATCTGAGGGTTGGAATGACCCACAGAAACCTTTTGCAAATGTGGCCCAGAGAGGTCGAGTGACCTGCACAGGTCATGACAGCCCTAACTAGAATGGCTCACAGCTCATGGCTCACAGCTCAGTTTAGTCCATGTCTAAGAGAGCACAGGGGCTGGAGCATGGGCCAGGGGGGACACCTCTGGGTTCAAATCCCAGCCCTCGATTCAGCAGGTGTTCAGATTCAGCAACTCACAGAAGCATTCTAGCGTGGAGTGTGCTTCTGCAAAGTGGGATGATGCTGGGATGATTCTAGTGTGGCTTTCTTGGGGTTGCTTTGAGGGTCACATGAGATGATTCAGATCAGAGGCTCGGCAAGATGCAGCGCATGGCAAGTGCTCAGTTGTTTGCACTTTTTGCCACTCTCTGGCATCAGGTCTATGTCCTAAGAGAAATGGTTGTACGATGATGGGCATTGTAATTTTTGGTCTACCTTGTCATCTTTCCCTAACCTGACACCCTTCGTCTTTGGCAGCACAGAATTGTGTTGGATAACTGTCTCCACTGCCGCACCCCATGCTCATTCATAACTCACAGCTGGACCCCCGTCTGCCCCTACGGCACGGTGGGAAGAGCAAGGACTGGGGCCAGATGGTGGGTTTCACTGCAGCCCTTCAGCAGCTGTGTGACCGCAGGCAAGTCACACACTCTCTGTGCCTCGATCCTCATTTTAAAATGAGGATTAGAATAATAACTTCCTCACAGATTGTTAGGAGGATGAATAAAGTCATGCACATAATGGCCTCTGCATGTCCTTGGTACATGTTAAGCACTCTGACAGTGTTTTATAAAATCAGACATCATCAGTGTTTGCCAGGAACTGGACGGGAGGGAGGACAGAGCACAGGGGAATTTTAGGGCCGCGTGTATTATTGTGGTGGTGGATTCATGACATTACGATTTATTGAAATCTGCAGAATACCCAGCACAGACAGCAAACCCTAATGTAGACTGTGGACTTGGTTAATAATAATAGGCCTCAGCATTGGCTCATCAATTGTAACAAATATACCAGCCAATGCAAGGTCCTCATCATCGGGGAACGTCTGGGGGTGCACGGATGGGCAGGCTGAGAGAGAATAGGGGAACCCTCTGTCCCCTCTGCTTCATTGTTTCGTAACCCTAAAACTGCTCCCCAAACAAAGCCTATTCGTTAAAAACAATGAGTTACCCACATATCACCCTGTTCCATGGTTTGAACTGGGTGTTCCCCATGTTTCCACTTAAGGTCCGTGTGGTGGTGACTCACTCTCCATCCCCTTCTTCTTGTGGTTCCAGAGCCATGCCCACCATGGCTGTCTGCTTTTTTGAGTCCCTGCCCCTGCCGGCCTTCGATTGATACTAGCTGGGCAGAGCTTCTAGGCTGCACTAGAAAAATTAGAGAGACTCCCAGACTCTCTTCTACCCCCTCCCTGTTCTGTGTTCCCAAGCAGCAGCCAACCCGCCCCGGCGGCACCTCTCTTGTGATGGGAGGACATCCTGAGTGCCTGCTACCATGCCCTGCGGCTGCCAGCTCCGGCCTCTGGTGCCGAGGGGTCTGCCTCCTCCTCCAGATCGGCTCCATGAGTCATCAGGCATTTTGCACCGTAGGCCGTATCAGGAAAGCCTACCTCGCCAAGCAGCATAATGTGGAGTGAGGCAAACAGGGCTCACTAAGGTGTTGACTTGTGCAGTGACTTCCACTTAGGCAGGTATTAATATCATGCTGCACTTGTGTTTTCTTACTTATGTGATTTCTCGCCAGCAAAACTGCACAGTCTGTCGGCTGTCAATGGTAACTTTCTCTAGGCTATTTTGTTTTACATGTTTCCAAGCTTTGCGCGGCATGTACATATTAGTTTCTGAAAACTCAGGAAAGTGCACCTGTGCTCCAAATCGGGAAAAATAAGGGACAGGAGGAATTCCTGCACCTTCAGTGTTAGAGTGAGTTTTGAGTCGTTGTGTTTGTTTTATCCTTAAACTTCATCTACAGCACGTGTGTGTGTGTGTGTGTGTGTGTCCCCAGTCTGCATTGTTTGCAAAAGTTAGAACTTTCTCTGTCAGTCACCGCAAAGGATACTTCCCAGAAGACGCTAGATCTGATCTAATGGCCCAAGCTTGATGCTGACCCAAGAAACCAAAATTCCCTTGTGTGAGAAAGGAGATGGTGGTGCTCACCATCCTGCCTGGCTCATCCTCTTAAAGACTCAGGATTTTTCTTGATGGGATTTAACAAACTGCATGTGCTCTGGTTAAATGACTACCAAATAGAGAATTGCATGATTTTGCCATAAATAAAGGAAAAACAAAACCCTTTAGAATCTGCTCACTCTGAGGCCTTCAAGGGCTGCCCACCCCTATAAGCTCAAGTTAAATACTCAGACATACTGTGAGCGTTGGGTCTGAAATGCAAGAATTCTGCAGCATTGATAACGCCAACATGACAAGTTGTCACTTTGCCGTATGCTCCTTCACATGACTCAACCTTAATAGCTGGGTTATTCTGGTGACTCTGGAATAATCAGGGCAACTGAACAGGCATGAATGGCAGTCACTGTAATTACTCCAGAAAGAGAACCAAAGCAAACAGGAATTCTCTCTAATTTTATATATTCCCAATAGGTGCGCATTATTGTCACTATAGAAACTACTTCGTAGTTAGCCAAAAATCAGCACTACATCACGTGCTTGTGGTCAGCACCCATGCAACTCCCAGGGAAGCCCCTCCAACTCCAACCAAGGTAAATTAGGGAGAGCTGCATGTGGACTCCAGGCGCTGGGGACAACAGATCCCCCAAACCAGGCGTACTCTACTTCATCTATTCTTCATTGATTTTAATGGACTGAAACTTTGCATCCAACTGCCACTTTCTGGACATTAGCAGACGTAAAGATCTGGCAATGACCAGGCAGGGCTGTGGCGGGGGGAAGTTACATGCAGCCATTGTGCGAGGCATGGGCATCTGAGATTTGTATTATTTTTTTACTGTTAGTCGTCATTGTTGAAGAATCCCCAGGCAGTGACTCAGATGACCATTTTAAAAAACATCATTTTCCAGTGGGCTAACGGTCTAGCACTAGCTTCCCAAGTAATGCAAAAACCAGAGAATCCAGGTAAGGCAGCTTTCTGGGCTCAGTGTTTCTTTCCTTTTTCTTCCTAATTCTCGACAGTATCATTGATGCATTGGCATTTAGCAGCCCCAAGGTGCTGAATATGTGCACTTTACAATGTGAATATTTCTGTGACGAGAAGCATCCCAGGACATTCGACACCAAAAGTATATCAGTATCCAGGAGGAGGGCTGCTGACTCGCTGCCTGGGTTCATTTCTGTCTCTGCTTTCTCTGATCATCACCACATTTTTGGCCATCACGGTTTTCTCAGTTTTCTCATCCTAGAGCCGAGGAAGAAAAAGTTGAAGTCACAACTTTTAATCCCAAGGAACAAGAACCAGGAGATGAGGGCTTTCCGGGGAGGGAATTAGCAAAGTATCATTTTCCTTTGGGTCTAGAACCGAGAAAAGTAAACAGGGCCTTGCTGCTGAAACCTGAAATCCCATCAAAGAGAATTCCCGGCGGCAGAGAGCGGTCATCAAAAACGCGGAAACTCGGACAATGAGTAGGGCGCAGAGTCAGAAATTTATAGACTTTGGCCTCTGCCGCTACATATCCTGGAAGGGAAAAAAAAAAGTGTTAAGAAAACAAATGCTGCTTGTGGATGTGTGGATTCCGACACTGGCCGCCTGACAAATCGACCCTTGGCTTGACCCTCACAATATGTTTCCACAGGTAATTCCATAACTCTCTGGCCAACTTTTAAAGGCTTCCTGTTTGACAGCCAAGAGAAAGGAAGTACCCCGGCCCCGGGGAGCCGGGTGCTGCGCACCCCGGACCATCAGCATGCTTGAACCCGTATAATTTATACTTGGTTTCATCACCTCGTCGCACACACATGATGAAATTTATTTCTGCTGATAACTGGGATTTTAGCCGTGCCGTTGTTGAAGTCAGTGTGATGAGATGTTCTGT